>NW_019418821.1:4377-11289 GCF_000390285.2 Anoplophora glabripennis | reverse complement strand
AAAAAAAAAGTAAAAACCGGATACGATATTTTGTCAGAATTTTATTACTTTTTAATGGTAGGTACTTGTTTTAATTTTCCTAAATGCGTCTCTGTCTACGCAAAACTAGGTCAGTGTAAGGAGTTACTGATATTAAGAATATTAATACAATTGTTTTTAAAATATTTAAATGGTTATACAGGGTGTTATTTAAGTACGTGGCCAAACTTCAAGAGGTGATTCTTTGAGTGATTCTGAGACGAAAAGTTTATATAAACATAAGTCCGGTAATCCTTCGTTTTCAATATAGTCTCAAAAATTTTTTTTAAAAAATGTTTTTTTGTAAAAATCATAATAATCTTTTAGCCGACGTTGTTGAAATTTGGCACTAACTAGATTAAAATTATTAAGTCCAGTGGCGTCCCGGGGGGCACCTTAACCAGTATTTTGGACAGAAAATGCGCGCCACCAACTTTTTTAAAACTTTTATAATTTTTTGCTATTAAGTAACTAAAATTACAACTTTTTTGTCTCTTGAATTTTTTTCGTATCTTTCTTCCTTTTTGGAGAAAAAAATAAAAATTACTTTATCACATAAAAAATGAAAACTACCAAATTTTAAAAACTGGGGTGTGCCTGTTATTTTTTCCATATCAATAGTCTATTCTAGTCTTAGAACGGGTTATAAAAATTAATGCTAGCTAAAAAAAATTTTGTGTTTTATTAATTATTAAAAAATGTTTTTTTGTTGTCATGCAATAATGATTTTTTTTCTCTTTTCTCCACAAATGAAGCAAGATATGAAAAAAAAATCATGAGACAAAGGAGTTGTATTTTTAGTTGTCTAATGCGAAAAATATTATAAAAGGTTTAAAAAAGTCAATTGTGCACATTTTTTTGTCAAAAATGTTAGTTAAGGTGCCCCTCGGGACGCCACTGGACTTAATAGTTTTAATCCAGTTAAAGCTAAATTAGCTCCTTTCTGCCATAAATAATACTGCCAAATTTCAACAAATTCGGCTAAAGAATTATTAAGATTTATATGAAAAAATGACTTTTTAAAAAGTTTGACACCCTTTACCTTGAAAGCGAAACATCACCGGACCTTATGTTTACATGTATAAACTTTTCTTCTTACAATCACTTAAAGAATCACTCCTTGAAGTTTGGATAGGTACTTAAATAACGCCCTGTATTTCATATAAGTATTTAGATATAATTTTTATTATGTACGTTTTTTTAAGTCAGCAAAAATAATTATTTTATAACAATTTAGTTTTACTTAGTAACATATTTACATATCAGTCGGTATTGGTATATTTAATAAATCATTCAAAAAATGTTTTTTTTAATGTTGGGTGGTTCGTCCACATTGACATCAAACAAATGGTGATTTTAAAATAACACGTCGCTAAGTTATATAAAAGCAATAAGTTTTTACTAAATTATTTTCCATCTTAGTTTCGCTTTCTAACAGTTGATTTAAAAAGGTAACAACTGGTAACGCTGATAATTATGATACAACTTACTTCGCTAATTCCGGATGACCCAGTGGCGGCATAAATAAGAATTTAGGTGCAGTTTAAAGGCTTGAAGATCGAATTGTAACTCAACTCTTTATATGATAAAAAAAATCAGGTTGGTATAGAGAACTTATACTATTACCCCTAAAAAATTGTCCCCTGCTTGAATTTACATCCTGTATATACAATCATACCAATATCAGTAAAAAAACATATACGTATACCAAGTTACAGTATCACTGTAATTGAATTTTATGCTAATTACAGGATGTTTCGAGCTTTTAAGTACTTACTGATAACACACCATCATATACTGAAATACTGTAAGATGTATTCATTTACTTACAAGAAATTGTACCTTCCAAAGCACATTTATAATGTAAAACTGATACATAAATTCAGTTAATGGCACATCCTAATTACATTGCACATTATTCTATTTAATTTAGTAATGGAGGTCGTTATGAGTATCGTAATTTTGGTATAGTGCCATTTTCTGCTCTTAAGGGAATTAATACTGAAAACAAATTTGATGTTTCTAATTTAAATTTATGGTAATTCGACAGAAATTATTATTCAGTTAGCATAATTGCCTTAGGTCGAGAAACAAAAAAAATGAATTATTCAATAGTTAACTTCGTTGTTAAAAATGTGTACTCTAATATCGCTTTTTTATTCCAAAATTTGAGTAATAATATATTTAAAACGTAATAATTTTAAACTGTGAAATTGAATAGAGGGTGTCGCAGTTTTCTATCTAACCAGCAGTTCCTCCACTTTGTACACATTTTGTAAAGTTTTCGTCGATACTTGGTTGCAATACCTAGCCACAGAAAAAATTTTACTGTCGCAGAATGATCTTGGGGTTGTAAACCCGAATATTCTGTAAATGGAATGAAAAAAACTGATATTCGAGTATTGTTTTTCATATTTTACGACGCGAGATATACAAGTGGAACCTTATGGACGTGAAACTTAATCGGAAAACGTTCTGCACAATGACGCGACGCTTCTGCAGCGTTTTGTTGACATTCATCGTAGATTAATAACATATCAACCAGTTCATTATTGTTATTTTATAATAACAAACGGAAGCTTTATATGTTTAATAATTTTAGTGTTATGGCTCAACTTAATCTAATNAATAATGATAATAATGATAATAATGATAATAATGATAATAATGATAATAATGATAATAATGATAATAATGATAATAATGATAATAATGATAATAATGATAATAATGATAATAATGATAATAATGATAATAATGATAATAATGATAATAATGATAATAATGATAATAATGATAATAATGATAATAATGATAATAATGATAATAATGATAATAATGATAATAATGATAATAATGATAATAATGATAATAATGATAATAATGATAATAATGATAATAATGATAATAATGATAATAATGATAATAATGATAATAATGATAATAATGATAATAATGATAATAATGATAATAATGATAATAATGATAATAATGATAATAATGATAATAATGATAATAATGATAATAATGATAATAATGATAATAATGATAATAATGATAATAATGATAATAATGATAATAATGATAATAATGATAATAATGATAATAATGATAATAATGATAATAATGATAATAATGATAATAATGATAATAATGATAATAATGATAATAATGATAATAATGATAATAATGATAATAATGATAATAATGATAATAATGATAATAATGATAATAATGATAATAATGATAATAATGATAATAATGATAATAATGATAATAATGATAATAATGATAATAATGATAATAATGATAATAATGATAATAATGATAATAATGATAATAATGATAATAATGATAATAATGATAATAATGATAATAATGATAATAATGATAATAATGATAATAATGATAATAATGATAATAATGATAATAATGATAATAATGATAATAATGATAATAATGATAATAATGATAATAATGATAATAATGATAATAATGATAATAATGATAATAATGATAATAATGATAATAATGATAATAATGATAATAATGATAATAATGATAATAATGATAATAATGATAATAATGATAATAATGATAATAATGATAATAATGATAATAATGATAATAATGATAATAATGATAATAATGATAATAATGATAATAATGATAATAATGATAATAATGATAATAATGATAATAATGATAATAATGATAATAATGATAATAATGATAATAATGATAATAATGATAATAATGATAATAATGATAATAATGATAATAATGATAATAATGATAATAATGATAATAATGATAATAATGATAATAATGATAATAATGATAATAATGATAATAATGATAATAATGATAATAATGATAATAATGATAATAATGATAATAATGATAATAATGATAATAATGATAATAATGATAATAATGATAATAATGATAATAATGATAATAATGATAATAATGATAATAATGATAATAATGATAATAATGATAATAATGATAATAATGATAATAATGATAATAATGATAATAATGATAATAATGATAATAATGATAATAATGATAATAATGATAATAATGATAATAATGATAATAATGATAATAATGATAATAATGATAATAATGATAATAATGATAATAATGATAATAATGATAATAATGATAATAATGATAATAATGATAATAATGATAATAATGATAATAATGATAATAATGATAATAATGATAATAATGATAATAATGATAATAATGATAATAATGATAATAATGATAATAATGATAATAATGATAATAATGATAATAATGATAATAATGATAATAATGATAATAATGATAATAATGATAATAATGATAATAATGATAATAATGATAATAATGATAATAATGATAATAATGATAATAATGATAATAATGATAATAATGATAATAATGATAATAATGATAATAATGATAATAATGATAATAATGATAATAATGATAATAATGATAATAATGATAATAATGATAATAATGATAATAATGATAATAATGATAATAATGATAATAATGATAATAATGATAATAATGATAATAATGATAATAATGATAATAATGATAATAATGATAATAATGATAATAATGATAATAATGATAATAATGATAATAATAATGATAATGATAATGATAATGATAATGATAATGATAATGATAATGATAATAATGATAATAATGATAATAATAAATTTCATGTCAAATTTTTGGTCTGCAAATTGCGTCTTATGATTTTCGTTCATCTGAATTTGCTGGTTTAGGGTATGCCATAATTATAGTAAGAAAAAATATGTAGGTATTCTAAATATGACTGGTATTGTAAATTTGACAAAAAAAATTAACCTAAACCTTATGAAAAAATAGAACTTAGGAGTATATTGAAAAACCCTAATTCTACTTACATTATATAGAAATCCAAAAAAATATGTGGTCGTTCAAAATTATAACGCTCAGTTATAAGAATTGATGACTATCGCAGTAATGACATCAGGAAGCAATTCTTCATCAACACCCTATGGGTTTTTTATATCTCACATTAAATCGGTCTTGTTAACGTCAGAACCAAGGGCTGTCACCCAGTTATAGTTACCTTTAGCTTCGTGATATTATCGCACCAAGTGAAAATGAAATTGGACAGGGCGGCATAGTTTAACATAAAAAAGCTCTAGAAAATGAAATATTGATCCTTCGTAATCAAAATTTCATAAAGCTCCATTCTGGGACCTAAGTATAGATTTTATTTTATGATAGGTAGGATTTGCGACACGGGTGGACGCAAGTGCAATTTACGGCGTCGGGAAATTGGACTGACGAACTTTTATGGTGCATATTTCAGCTCTTTAGGAGCCTTTACAGAAAAATGTAAAATGTGGGTGCTGCTCTTAGCAACAATAAAAGTAGAATCATCGCCCAATTAAATGCGCCTTTAACTCACAATTTTGGTTAACTTGCGTGAATTTTTTATATACATTAGTTTGAGGTATATAATAAAAATAAGTGACAGTATTTTTTTTTTCAATCCCCAGCAAGGGGTGAAAAAAGAAAAAACAACGGGATTTTTCAAGATAACTCAAAAAGGATAAGAGCTAGAAAAAAAGTTTCTTATAAAAGTTGTAGAGCATAAAATTCTACATAAAAATGGCCCATTTTCAGAAAATGCCTTTATAGTGGAGTCAAGATAGCTTAAAATTACGCATTATTTCGAAATAATTATGGGAAGCATGGATTTTCCTAAAACCTTTTGAAATTACTTGGAGATAAGTATTAGAAAAAAGTTATAAACTTATTTTTGTACTCTAATTGTTTTTTAATTGTTTAAACAATAATAAATAGTATTTTAAGAACATTTAAAATAATTCAATCAATTTTAAATCGAATTCTTTCAAATTGACAATATAGGGGTTTTTGACGTCGCTAAACGATGTCAAAAAATGAAGATTCAAAACGGCTGATCCAATATGGCCGACTATTTTAAACAATTTATTTAACAATAATGGATTTTAAATCATAACTCGCTCATATTTGTAATACAGGGTGGTCCGAATTTTATGCAGGAAACTTCGAGGGCAGATAGATCTCTTTAAAATAATAGGTGTTTGCCTTATAAACATAGGTCTGGAACGGCCTCGTTTTAGAGATACAGGGTGTTGAAGTTGTTAAAAAATTGTTTTTTTGTTTATATCTCCGGAATCTATTAACCGATCTCAATAAAATTTGCTACAGATAATGTATGACAGTAGGCCTTACATTCCCTAAAATATGAGCTCTAAAGGTTCAACCAGTGGTGTACAACTGGACAGGGGTCGCCCTCTTTATATAAAAAAAACTTCGCCACTGTATTTTTTACAAGTTATTGTAACGGATTTATATTCTAATGCACTAAATACGTAAAAAAGGTAACTTGATTTTTTTCCCTAAGATTTACCGTTCTCAAGTTATTCATACCAATACATCCCCTTGTGGCAGACACTTCAAACCATAATATTACAAGAATATTTATGTTTATGCTTAAAAGTAAGTGCAATTTGTAAGCAGATCAACAAAATTATTTCCACATCACCTGTGAGGTAATGTTCCTAATGTGTTTTAGTTTCTCCTGGAGGCTTAATCCACTATCTTTACAAATAAGAACAATTTAAATCAAAATAATAATAAAAATACATTTACCAAGCAACAACAATTAAACAAGAAACAAAATTGACGTTACGTATTCACAATTGTTCAAAATGCGAACCACCCACATCGATATATTTCTGACATCTTCTATTAATGGAACTAATTGAAGCTAATATCATGTGGTGGTTTTCTTTTAATTCATTACACCCCTCTTCTATTCGCTGCAGTAGTTGTGGT
>NW_019418821.1:0-2904 GCF_000390285.2 Anoplophora glabripennis | reverse complement strand
TTATTTATTCATTAATTATTTTTAAAATGGATCAATATTCATATGCAAACTGAAGATTGTTTGTAATAATTAAGTAATAATATTACATCAAAGAATTACAAGTGTACGAGAGTATAACCTCAAAGTGGACAAAATATGTGAATAATACACTTTTTAACACACTGATAACTGCAGCTTACTCGAAAACATAAAAATCATATTCTTATACCATTTATAATTATTATTTAATTCTTATAAACGAAAAACGCATTTAAAATAAATAAAACTGTAAGTCAAATCAAAAGTATCTATACGGTTCCATTTAATTTCAACTTGACCTCTAAATGACCTTCAAGGTCGTGGTCAAGGTCACCGTTGGTTTGATCACTCAAAACCCTGCAACTTTTGTCCTAATAATTTTTTTGTTTGAGCAATATTTTCTGAGATAGAGAGGGGGTTCCAAACTTTTTGAACACCCTGTATATATATTAGACTCGTATCTGTGTCTACAACAATAAGAGAACTTATATTCATCATTTCAGATACAGAATATACGTTGTAAAAATAAATATTAAATCAATTAATCAAAAAACGTTATTTTTTTGCTGTTATAACAATTTTCCACTTATAAATAAAATAAATAAAAAAAATATTTTTCGCTGGATTTACTTTTTTTAAGGTTTTAACTTAATCCTTTGATGGTTTATTAAACAAAAAAAAAATATTTTTGTACATTATTAAACTATTTAACAATAAATATCACGGATATTTCATAATAAAAATATTTTTATTTTTTATTTTTTCAACTATTATTTCAATTTTTTAAGAAAAATAAAATGCACCATCTTAAAGTATAGATTTTAAGCTTTAAAAAGTACTCTCATAAGGGTTCAATATCACATTTACAACTATAGTTTTTGATCTATAAAGTATGGCCTAAAAAGTCAAATTTGTGATTTTTTAAAATTATTGAATATGTTGGGCTCAATATTTTTCAAATAAAATTTTTAAGATTTTTTCCATATCACTCACTGTTTCAATCGTCATTTGAAGTGTAATCTGTGAAAGTTACAGACATTTATTTTAAAAATTAAAAGAATGACAGCTGTTCTATTATTATTGTACAAGATTATAGAATGACGTAACTTTGTATACGTACTGTATATATATATTTTTTTCTCAAGTTTAAAGACATAAAAAATTTTGATAGCCGGATGACTCTGCTTTCATTTAAATTTTTGTGAGGTAGATTTGATCAATTAGATAAAAAATTATAACAAATTTAGTGCACGCGCTCGGGGTCGCGCGCTCTTCGAGAGCTATACTTGGGGGCTGCCCGTCTCATTTTTCGTACGTTAGAAAAAAAATTCTACAGCCTTCAATTCGCATTTTAGAAAAAAACTTTATTAACATTTTTTATGTAAAATTTCATGTTCTTTCGAATGGCGCAGTTATTATTATTTTTTTAATTATATTTTTTATATTTTGCAAAAACTGTAATTTTGCAACTAATTTGTTAAATAAATAATTTAGCGTACACTCTACAGTTGGTAACTTTTTATATGTTGTTTCTGACAACTTTACAAAATGAAAAATAAAAAAGTTCTCTCTTCCAGTAATTTTCGCGAAGTCAAAATCTATCTTGACTCCACTATTAAATTCATCAGTCTTTCCGATACAACGTATTTGCGTCCATCTCCTCTAATATGCACTTAGCTGGTTTTGCGTCTGTCGCGTTAAAAATACACTTCGTCTTGTTAATACTTTTTTATGTACATAACAAATAATTTGACGGCAAACATAATGTCTTAATGTTTACACGCAATTACTTCTACTTGTGTCAACACACTGTCAATTCAATGTTCATCATTTCGGTTCCCTTTGAACGATAAGTTATTTTTGTAACGGTGGCTCACTCTCAGCGGGAAAGAAACTACTTAGACCAAAAACTTATACATATGTACTTGGTACAGTGATAGTGAAAAATATACTTGGTAGGATTTTAACTGTAAATACATTTAGACGTATGATATAATATTATATATTAATGTGTTGAACTTCGTACTGATATTGTTATAATAAATGCAAATATCAAGAGGAAATAAAATATTATATCTCGCTTGTCGTTTTTATAGCAATCCCTAACATCCTTTTTCCCTAGCCTACCAAATTGTAAAATTTAAGGAGGTTTATCAGGTACGGAAGTACATCTAAAGTCTAACGAGAGTTTCTGTAGATTCGCTGGTGACTAAAGTAGTAAGCCTTTAGATTTGTCAACGTTGCACTTGGCTAGCTCGCTCACCTCGACGTCCGCTCGCTCCCGTTAGATCATTGTGTTTGTTTTCACACCTGCGAATTTCACATAATGCGCTACATCGAGACCGCGGTGTTGCCGCTATCACACGTATGGAGGATAAGTTAGTCAACGACAACAGTTTGAAGGAGAATTATTAAAAATTATGTATCTTACAAGTACCTAATATATTTCTACGAGCTGTCATACGATTCCTTAGATATCGGTTTCCTATTTATACAAGTTGCTGTGGAAACTGTTCGTCAATTATTGCGCATTCTAAGTGNTACTTGGGAGCCGCCCGTCTCATTTTTCGTACGTTAGAAAAAAAATTCTACAGCCTTCAATTCGCATTTTAGAAAAAAACTTTATTAACATTTTTTATGTAAAATTTCATGTTCTTTCGAATGGCGCAGTTATTATTATTTTTTTAATTATATTTTTTATATTTTGCAAAAACTGTAATTTTGCAACTAATTTGTTAAATAAATAATTTAGCGTACACTCTACAGTTGGTAACTTTTCATATGTTGAATCTGACAACTTTACAAAGCGAAAAATAAAAAGTTCTCTCTTCCAATAATTTTCGCGAAGTCAAAATCTATCTTGACTCCACTATTAAATTCATCAGT
>NW_019418820.1:122603-163117 GCF_000390285.2 Anoplophora glabripennis | reverse complement strand
AGAATTTGCTCCTTGCACTACACTTTCACAAAACACGTGTGCTCTGGTCGGCTGCCCGCTAGGAACTCGATTAAACGACTGTTGATTACTTCGGGCATATAATACTGGAGTGTATAGAAGATATGGAGGTACCATACAATGCCATTGCGAAAAGTGTGGCTGAGTGAGCGAGAGAGACAGAATATCTTAGAAAATGTTGTCTGTCTCTCTCGCACAATCAGTCACACTTTTCGCCCAATGGCATGCTCCTCGGCTACCTCCAGTACTCCACTGCAAAAATACAAATAAATATTTTACTTGAAAGTATTATTTTGACATTTTGTTGTATTTTATTTACCTAAGATCGTAGTTAATCTCAATTGGTTAAGTACTATTCAGAATAACAGAGCAGAAAACCTTAGGGCATACACTACTGGAGGCAGCGTCCCAGTGGGCGAGAGTGTGGCGGAGTTTAGAGAGAGAGAAGGGTTTGGAGTGATTTTGCTATCTCTCTAAACCTCCGCTACACTCTCACTGCGGCATTGCGTAGTATATGCTCTAAGTTGAACATTTGAGGTCTTAGAACATATACTACTGAAGGCAGCGTCCCAGTGGCCGAAAGTGTAGCGGAGGTTGGAGAGAGATATATATCTATATATTTGCTATCTCTCTCTAGCAGCACGCGATTGGCTGCCGTCCTCACCCCCTGTCAACGACAAAAGCAGCTGTTCTCGGCAGAACCAATCGCATGTTGCTAAAGAGAGATAGCAAATTCCCTCCTGTACTACCTCTCTCTCTCTCTCTCTACAACCTCCGCTACACTCTCGGCCACTGGCAGGCTGCCTCCAGTAGTATATGCTCTAAGACTGAGGTAATAAAACATAGCTGTTTCGCCCATTGTATAGTATGAGCAAGGAGATGAGCAAATATTAGAAGAAGAAGAAGAAAAATCAATTGGATAAATTGATATACATTTTGTATATTTTGTTGCATTCTAGTTCTACCTCTACTTTCATTTTCAGGTTAAGAACAAATTGCAATGGAATTTTTGAGAAACTCAAGACGTTTAATAAAAGTAGGATCTACAATTTCAAGACTTTATAGTGTAAAATCTAAAGAAGAAATAGAAAAATTAGTCAAAAATAGCAAAGTTGTCGTGTTCATGAAAGGAGTCCCACAGCAACCCCAATGTGGCTTTAGCAATGCTGTTGTACAAGTTTTACGAATGCACGGGGTTAGTTATGATGCTCATAATGTGCTGAAAGATGATTCACTTCGCCAAGGTATTTTTTAAATTATATACTAATGTATTATGAATATATCGTATATATTCTAATAACTAATTATCAATTGAGTAAGTTTTGTTATATATGTGCAGGTACAAATGCACAATATAGGTATAATATAGACATTTGATTTTCATATATACAATTGCTATGTTGTTTAATGACTATTTTACATATAAATTTTATTATAAGGTACATAAACTCACCCAATTTTTAGGTATAAAAGAATATTCTAATTGGCCAACAATTCCACAGGTATATATAAATGGGGACTTTGTTGGTGGTTGTGATATAATTATTCAAATGCATCAATCGGGTGATTTAATTGAAGAATTGAAAAAGGCAGGTATAAATAGTGCTCTTTTGGATAAAGAAGAAAGTCCTACTGGTGAAACAAAGAAATAGTTACAACTGTTGCAATTCGAATAAATCCGAATACTAGTGAATTGCAACACACACATGGTTATTTACACGTGTTTTTTATGTGCTGTTTTATTGAAAATTGGTTATATTTAGATATATTCGTTAATGAATAAATAGAAGCTTGGCTTCATTTTGTTATGTTTAAATTTGTATTATTCTTCAATTCAAATTTAAATTTGCTTCTTGCAGTTATTTTAATTTTTTGTGTTGGTAGATATGAGAGGCATAGATCTTAGTATACTATATCAGATCTATAGGTAGATGGCACCGCAAATTGCATTGAACTTCGAAATAACAAGTGAAATGAGATTGCTTATTGTAAAATGTAATTTTAAATAATTTTATACAGAGTAATTCAGAATGATTGAAAATGTTGCTCTAGAAAGATTTGATGTACCATGCTTCAGTAGAGAGTTTTCAATATTATTTTAAACAAAGTAATGGCGCAAAAAAGGACAATTTTAAAAATTCCGCCATATTATAGATCCATTGGCAACACTTACAAGCCAAAATTATCTTCTGTTCAACAACCTGTGCCAGTAAAATTTAGCAATAGAGATGAGAGATGAGAAACCCGGCCATTTTTGTTGCTGACCCAATTCACTGGTTCCCGACCCTCAGGAGCTGAATTTGTCGCGTTAAATGTTGATTATTTATTGGCTATTTAGAAAGGATGTAACGCAAGAAAAAACAAATTTGCTATCTCTCTCTCGCCGAACGTGATTGGCTCACAACTGATCCTACCTGACAGAAACAATCAATCACATTCGGCAAAAGAGAGATAACAAAGTTCCTTCGTATTAGCTATCTCTCTCTTCGCCTTGTAACGCTCCCAGCCTTTGGCAGGCTACCTCCTGTTGAATATGCTCAAAGGATCACATGAAAACTGTTTTCTTAATGTTCATATCCGCTATTAATACAATGGTGTAATAACTGTGGTTATATTATCTTTAGAGTATTTACTACCGGAAGCAGCGCACTACGCGCCACGCGCCATTATTCCATGGCTAGAAAGTGGCCCCAAGCCCTAGTGGGCGAGAGTGTAGTGGAGGTTTAGAGAGAGACGGATATAGGAATGCATTTGCTATCTCTCTCTAGCAACATGCAATCGCGTGTTGCTGGAGAGAGATAGCAATCCTCATTTACCTCTCTCTCTAAACCTCCGTTACACTCTCGGCCACTGAGACGCTGCCTCCAGTAGTATATGCCCTACGATATTATCAGACTCAATCAAATTAAATCGAACTTGAAAGTTGTATATTGTACATATATTGTGCGCGCTCGTTGTAAAAGTGCACGTAAATCGAGATCGTCATAAGATGATTGATTTACCTCACCTCAGTCTTTCTTCTCATCAAAATGTCAAATCGAAAGCTACTATTCTCGATAATAAATTCTATGGTTCTGGGAAGAGAAATCTGATATTTCCATTATCTTAGTATTTTCCTTCCCTATCCAACGCAATTCAGTGGTCTAACGTCCAACATAACATACATAACCACTAATAATTAAGGAATTTCAAAAACGTTCGAAATATAGAAAATGAGTGCATCTTTAGTTCGCAAGGGTTTAGAAATCGTCGATTCTACTACTCATAACACAGGTGACAATGCCGTTTTTTATAATTGCAACATAATAGTATTTTTCTGATTAAAATTATATGTAACAAAATTAAAATCACAAGATTAAATTGAACAGAATGTAGAATGGGAACGCAGTTATGAGTATTTTACAACTTTTTAAATTATGTAGGTTGGGAAAGATGGTAATTTTTTTAATTAGAAGTTACTTCACTAGAAACTGATTTCTTTGTACTATTCATACAGGAGGCGCTTGCTGCCTTTATACATATTCTAATTATTTTTTAATAGGAATTACTAGATACAATTAAGTTTAAACATTGTTTCAGAAGTTAAGAAAATGTTAATTTATTGTGTTCCGAAATATTTTTTAAGGCTTTTACTTAATACATAGTTTCTCCCTTGTTTTAATACCTGTTATTTTAGACTATAAACTTGTTTTAGCTCCCAAAAAAAAGAAAGAAGTATTTGGATTAGTACCGCAAAATCAAAAATTTATTACCAAAAGGCACGTCAAAGGTGGAAAAGGTAAAAATAATATTATGGAAAAGCAATGTGTTACATTAATTTTACGTTTCAGTGGAAAAAGTAAATATACTTTCTCATAAAAATAAAATAAATATTGTCGAAGCTAAGAGAAATTTTAAAACAAGAGATCAAATTTTAAAGGAAAATTTAGAAAAGCTGAAATTAATAAAGGAAGCAAGTAAAGTCACATTAGATAAGGAAACTATAAATCAAGTAAGTGAAATTACTATCGATACAGGCTTAAAGAAATGTTTATGTTGATACATTTGATTTTCTATAGATATCTGCCTGTTGGCAGTGATAAGTGTGGCACCACACTTGCAGTTGAACGGCAGACACTATACTCCGCGGTCGAAATTATAGAGAGTGACTAAGACAATATAAATACACTATTACTATAATGCGCATAAAATATAAAATGATTTTTATAACGGTTCAATATTATTTATCTTTGTGCCGCTCACTACGCACATCGATAGAATCTATAATCGTCTATAGACTGAGTTACACTGAATGTCGATCTATATTCTATCTGTCTCTTGCACTTGGTAGGGAATAGGGAAATTATTTTTTAGTGGGTGTAAACGGACTTGATTTAGCCATCCTGAGAAACGTCATAGCATAAGCGTAGACGAGGGGTCTAATTCCATTGCTATAATAAATTTATAAATTAAAAAAACACAACTAGGACGTTTTAAAATGCTGTAATAATTAAAATGGATCAAAGTGCCCGTTATAGCAAACCGTAAAAAAATATTAGATGTTATGTTTTATTATCTTTTTTCAATATTTTCTATATCTTGTTGCCTTTTACGCAGACACGCCAATGGATTTTCGTTCTCGGCGCGCTTTATCTCTCTTACTAGTCCAAAAGCTAGCGATGAGTCACTCTCTATAATTTCGACCGCAGAGTATTGTACAATGCTTTGCATAGTAGTGTCACTTGCTCTTGACTTGACTTGACTTGACGGATGACTATAGAAACTTTTTCTTAAAACATCGGAACATTGGAAATTAAGGGAATACCTCAACCTGTCACTTGGGCTCCAAAAAAAAGAAGCTGTAGTAATAATTTCATTAAAACTTATTTTTGTCAGAACATAATGCAAGTTTTTTGGCTTATGAATTGTACTATACTGTACTGTAAAAGACATAAAAACACATTTTAATCCAACAAATCTACGTTATATTTTAATATTCTGAAACGTGAAAAATTTCAAGGCCGCAGTAAATTGTTACAGTAGTTCCAGTAATAGAACTTTATTGGCTTTTCTTTTGTCGGAATTCTACCTCAGCAAATATTATACGGTTTGTAGCTATGCCAATTAGTTGAGGTATACAAACAAAACAAGACTGAGGTGAGCAAAAAGAAAAACTTTAGTTAAATATGTAGACTATTCCGGAGGAACTGTTAAAAAAAATGCCACAATGGTAAAACTTTTAGTTGGTTTTTAGCAATTAGAAAAGTAATCTTTAAAACAAGCAGTTTCCTTTAAAAATTCAAACAAAAATAACTTTTACAGATTATCGAGAGAGCAGTTACAAAAAGGCCAGTGAAAAAGGTGAAGAAACAGAAGAAAGATAACAGCAAAACTGCTTTTACGGAGGAAGACTTTAAGAAATTTGAGGAAGAATATTTTGACGACTAAACGCAATGCACTTATCAGATCGTTTCCTGGGAACGATAGAACTTGGATTGAGCGTCGGTACACTATTATATTTATTTTTCCTGTTAATGTTGTTACCGATTTTACCGGTTACAGAAAATATTTTTGAGGCGTATACACCTCCACAGATGATATTACTCGGTAGTGGAATTTTTGGCTTAGTTTTTATTGGAAGTTTATCTATTTTTACATTCATTATCTTACACAAAGAAAAATGTAGATCAACTAGGAATTAATAAATTTTATCAAAACATTACGTAAATGAAATACGTTACATCTGATACGGGCCTCTTCCAATTCCAGCACCCCACCACGGCCTGAAAGAATAATATGATTAATAAATTATTAGTAAATTCATAATTTTTACAATATATTTTCTAAAATATACGAGTAGATTGTACCGGGTGATTTTTTTAACCTGAATCTTTCAAATATTATTATTGGCCATTCCTGGTACTGTCAACTTAGAAGCAAATTAAGACATAGAACTGCCAAGGCTTCGACAATTCCCCAATTTATATTATTTTGAGAAACTCCAAAGAAACAATAAACAAAAAAGTAATTACGCTATTTGTGCTAAAAAATTTATTTTGTTGCTGATATTATTTATCATCTAATAAAATTTAAATTTAAAAGAAAATTCTACCAAATTAGTTAGTTATATAAATAATATAAAATATAAAATAAAAGCTTACGTACTTACATTTGGCGGTACTGGACGGATCTCTCTGAAGTAACGAAAGCCCGTCCCCTCGTTCCCCTCGCAATTCGCGTAGACGCAAGGAATTCTCTGCTGATTTTATTATATCCCGTGGGGCCAGTGGGTTGAGCCCCGCAGGTTTCAAGAGCAACGAAGTCATCCACGTGAAGTGATGGTGGTCTGGACGTGTTAGGTGGTCTCGATCTAAAGAGGTCCGGTCTCTGCTGGATAGTTCTTGCAAAGTTCTTTGCTCTTATCGGAGCCACTGTGAAAGGAAACGTCAATTCTTGTAGTCCACTATTTATTTAGTTGACCAGGGGTTAAGCGGTTTTTAAATTAATTACTACAGGTGAAAGAATTTCTATTATGCAGAAATGAAATTTGTTATAACTACAGTAAAAGCCTTGGTTCATTAAGCTTGGCTTTTTAACTAATTTGACATCAACATCGAAGGAATTAAATCTGAAAGTACTGGGTAGAAACTGTATTGCTTCTATGATAAGCACATTAAATGCGCTTAAAGCTAAATTGGAGCTCTGGAAATCACATATTTGGAAAGGTAATTTCCCATATTTAAAAATGCTAATAGAAAATTATTGCCATGGAAATGCTACCACTCGTCAGTTTGCCAAACACGCTAGAGATAATGCGATCGCCGATTGGTTGAATAGAATTTCATGAAATATCACACCAATCACCAGCCAGTAAAACAACATGTGTTTTAATGTGATCTTGATCTTATTGTTTTAATTTTTCCAAAATTGCTATCATGAAGGAAATAAAATTTATGCTCCACACAAAATTACTGGTTATGTGGCTTGTAATCATTTATGAATGCTCTGACAGCAAATGACATCATAACGAAGACAAATTTTGGAATTTAATGAATGGAAATAATTTCTCATTGTTGAGAAAATGTGTTCTAAAGTCGGGTCCACATTAAACCGACAAAACAAAACAAAAACAAAACTTTTAGGCAACAAAACTGTTTCGAAACAAAGTCTACACCACAGTCCATTTATTCAAAACAAAACAGCAACAAACATTTCATGTTTCAGTTTTGTCCTTGCAGTCCTCACCAGAAGCATGTTTCGTTACCGTTTTCGTAATGCCGAAGACGACAATTTCGTTCTAATAGCTGGTTATTATTATATTTTGTTAAATTTTAAGTGGAAAATAAGACGTTTTTGGGTGAGACCCACTTTGCGAAGACGAACGAATCACGGAGTAGAAAATTTAATTACAGATATCCGTGAAGACAACAATGGTTTATCAGGCGGGATACATTCTAGTTTTACCAATTTTTTCTTTACCGTTTTCCCATAACAATCGGGTTTCTCGATACATCTCTATTAATTTACAAGTGTTATCCACTGTCCACTTCGTTTTTTCTTACACCGTTTCACAGTAATTACATTTAACAAATGAGCACACGTGAACGATATTTAAAGTTTTGTTTCTCCGTCCACACTGAATTGACACAGTTGCCGATAAAGCAAACAAAACAGAAATCCTTTCATATTTACCAACAAGCGACGGGACTCGAAATTGTTCAGAAATCCGGTGACAAAACGGAGCCGAGACAAAAAAGTTGCTGAAATGTTGCAACTTTGTTGCAGCATTGTTGAAAAACATACAGTTTCTGTTTTGTTTCTCCTTTGTAGGTTTGATGTGGACCCGACATAACTGACGGTCATTTGGACCAATGCCTACGAACTGGGAATTCAATTTATATGCCACATTTCAAGATGGCATTATGTTACATCAATATTTTCATTTCATGTTTAAATATTGCTTGCCCCTCCCTCATCTTTATCCCAAGGTTACCATCAAATTCCCACATTTCTGGTACGAGGATTGCCTTTTATATTTCGAGTGTAGAGAACAAAAAAAAATTAATGATGATATATGGTTTGATTGTTTTTCAAAATATTCTCTATACCAAGGGTCGGCAACTGGCGGACCGCGGTCCAGGTCCGGACCGCGGAAGGTAAAATACTGGACCGCCAAACATTTTTTGAAAGTATAAATTACTCAAATAAATTATTTGAAAAATGTTTTTTACGTTTAAGTGCCAATCTTATCATTTTTTCTAGTATTTTATAATTGTGTGAGTGTTTTGAGTTTTTAATTAGTAAGCAGATTAAATGTGAGTCCAAATTAAAATAAAAAAAAATAAGAAATATGAATTTTTTTCTGGACCTCGTTAAAAATTTTCAAAAATATCCGGACCGCACCTAAAATTACTTGCCGACCCCTGCTCTATACAATACAGTTTTGCATGTGCTTGAACCAATTTTCGAAGCAACGTGAACAAATTTTTTTGTCGGCCAACTGTTCATGCAATATTGAATATATGCTGGTCCCACTAAAGCTTGTCGATACGATAAGTCACATTCTTGCATATTCTGGAACAACGATCGATTTTGGTCGACCTTCACGAAATTCATCACTGAGCGAACCAGGGCCACAATTAAATTCCGTATACTACAGTTATACAGTTTTTTTATGGTGCTTCGTCAAATGCACTGTTGTTAATCCACGTCAAGTTTAAAAAAAAAATCGCACTGAAATGTTCATGTCTTAATTCCATTTTTTAACTGAAATGAACTTTTCAGTTCACAGTAAATAACACAAACAGTGCCTGAACGTTAAAACGTTCCAAGTAAGTATACCGACAAAAAATCAAATTTTACGATAGGAATATCGTTTGTCAGATGGCAGCACCAGGATCCTCCCAAAATATAAAAGGCAACCTTCGTATGCCCCCCTAGTAAAAGAGGTTGCCGAAACCTGGTGTAGACTAAACAAACTTAGGCGTACAATTGATCTAATTTGAAGTAAATTGCTGGAGATTAAAAGGAATGATGGTCCGAAAATTCTGAGTTTAGCGATAACTGACTGACTCATATCTCACAGGTTGGCATAATATTTGTAAATTAACTTAAAACAACCTCACAATGGCTTTAATTAAAAATGGGGCATACATACCAAGCGGTTTCTTCATTTTCAATTTTTGATCATCGATTTGTTTCTCCTTGTCCTCAGGATTATCCGACCTGGATATCCTACACAATTTTTCAACTTCTTTTACTATATTGTAGTCCTGACGTAGGTTTTGTCGACAAATTTCTATCAAATCGCATGTCACCTACAATTTTATTCATCAAAATGTACAATATCCCTTACATATAACTTGACATGAAATAAAACTAGTGATTACAAAAAAAAATCTAACATGACCAAGTATTTAAGCATGTACATACATTTTCCATATCGGTGTCTCCTTCATCGGTTGGAGCCGCAAGCCAATATCTAGCGGTTAACCTTTCATCGCAAGCATCGACAGAACTGAAAACCGTTCTGCACGAAAATTGAACCAACAGCGTTTCTGGTGCTGGAAGCATTATTTCCGTGTAAGTTTCTTTACTTTCTTCTTTTTTGTCCTCTTCCAATAATTTTAAAAGCGCAGAAACGCCTTCCAAAAAGCTCTCAAATGTGTTATTTTCTTCCACCACTTTCTGATCGAGTTAAAAAAAAACGTATTACTGAAAAAGCTACAATGACTCTCACTAGGGTTGCCAACTGTCCCGATATCATTACCACCATTTTTTTAAGGGTAACCATTTTGATTATTTAAATAATTTCCAAGAGGCAACAAAATGTACAGTCAGTAAAAATAATGTTTATTCAAGTTTTATGTGGAAAATAAAAAGATAGATAGATAGATAGATAAATAGATAGATAGATTTATTTAGTTCAGATGCAATGTACATCATGCTCAAAAATGAGCGTTGAACAAGTCAAGTTAAAAAAAATACAATAATAGAACAAACATTAAAATAACATCGTCAAAAAAAAACACATTTTAAAAACAATTGGATAGATTATCATTGAAATATTCATCCACAGCATAATAAGCCTTCGCTTCCTAAAATTATTTCAATTTCTTCTTCAGAATCTTAATAGGTAAAGCACTAGTACTGTTGGGTAACTTATTTAAAACTTTTATTATAGAGTGAGGTATATTTTTTTGGATGTAAGTAAATTGAGATACATTCGGCATTAACACATCTTTATTCCTTGTATAGTACGCGTGTTCTTTTTGGTAGCTGTCGAAGAAGGATCTGTTTTCAGTTACAAAGATGATTGCCTGATAAATATACAAACCTATTAATGTGAGCACGTTTTTAGAAATGAAAACATTCTTGCAGGATTCTCTTTGAGTCATATTTAAAATATTCCTAAGACATCTCTTCTGCAAAACAAATATTCGTTTCGCATCAGAGGACATGCCCCAAAAAATAATTCCATATTTAATATATTGTATTGTATATAAGCAAAATATGCTGAAAAAGCTGCTTCAACATTAATATTTTGTGACAATATCTTTAACGCATAACAATATTGGGCCATTTTCCGCTCTAAGGAATCAACATGGTACCTCCAATCTAGACGCGAATCAATTGTGATTCCCAGAAACAACAAATGATTTACTGATTTTGGCTCATTAACCGTATTTGCAAGTGGTAGTTCGTGACCATTTCCCTTTGAAAATGTTATCATTTGGGTTTTATCCTTGTTTAGCTGTAAATTCAATGAAGCAAAATATTTTTTCAAAGTTTCAACAGTATTATTTATAGTTCCTTGAATTATATTAAGATCAGGTGAATCAAAAACTATTGTACTGTCGTCAGCATATTGAACCACATATTCATTTGTTCTTAATGGTAAATCATTAGTATATATAATATAAAGCAATGGTCCCAATATTGATCCCTGAGGTACACCTTTCTGTATTAACATTTTATTTGATTTTATAAATTTTCCCAACTTAACCTCTGCAATGCATTGCATTCGATCGTGAAGATATGATGCTATCAGATTCTTTGCCACGCCTCTTATGCCACATTCCAAAAATTTTGTTAATAAAATATCATGATCGACACAATCAAACGCTTTAGACAAATCCAGGGAGAAAGAATTCGTAGTAGGTGGTAATAGTTTTAATATTAGAAAATTTTTCAAATTGGCAATCTGTTAAGGACAATTTTACAAAATTCTGAAGACTATTGGGACTATTTGCAAGTTGCGTGGCAAAGAGGTCATTATTCAATGGAACAATACAAAAAAATGATGGGAAAGAAAGTAATACTTACTGTAAATAACACTAAAAAAGCCCCATTTTATTTTGCTAAATTGTTTCAAATTTGTTGAGATCAATTATATTAAAAAGTGGTCTTGGTCAAAATTGAAAATTGCTGTGGCTACAAGTTATTTTTGACCTCTGGTGGTAAGCTACTGATCTCTCTTTTTTTTTTCAGTTTTTTTTAATTTGTTCATGTTATATTTTTGTTTTTTGTATGTTTTTATTTTCTTTATTATTTTTATTTTTCTATTTAATTATTGTTAATGTTATAACGCCACGGTTATTCAAAGTGGTGGACT
The DNA here is from genome assembly GCF_000390285.2 of Anoplophora glabripennis. Lineage (NCBI taxonomy): Eukaryota > Metazoa > Arthropoda > Insecta > Coleoptera > Cerambycidae > Anoplophora > Anoplophora glabripennis. The sequence goes on along the minus strand of NW_019418820.1, from coordinate 151,506 downwards.
GTATGAATAAAGAAATAAAATGGTTGGAGATGGCTTACCTCCTTTGAAACTCCTATGTTCTTGAAGGGCCCTTCTGATGTCTTGAAAATGTTGATTCGGCTGTCTATTTATTTCTTATGGAGTTGGGAATCACACGCACTTGTTACTATTCGAGTCTCTCGAATGGAATGAATTGAATTATATACAAAAACCATCTCCAACAAAAAACAGTACGTAAAAATAAGAAGGATTTTCGTATTTGAGTGAATAAACTCGAAACAAACATGTTGTTGCAACAAATGAAAAAGAATAGAAAATTTATTTTATATATTTTAAAAAATGAATTGTAATTACAAAAACACCCTTTTGCGGTGAAGCCGCAACAGTTAATTTATATCATTTGTTTTATATACGATTTTTTATATTATTTTCACATGAGCAAAATGTTAAGTAACCTTTTCTATAATTAGCGTCCTAATATTTTTTGTGGAAATCCTGCTTTTTTGATAAAGTCGCCCCTAAAAGTCACGAGGAAGTTGGCAACCCTATCCCATAAGTTGCTAGATTTAATCTTAACTTATAATTATAAAACCTTACCTTTAAAATAACCTCCAAATTTTTCAGAGGGTGCTTTTCCTGGGTCTTGTCCTCTGCAGGCGGCCACCCTATAAGCGATTTCATCTCCGTCAAGGTCAACTTGATTTTCCTAGGAGTGTATAACAGATTCGGTTCCGTTTCCTCTTCCGTCGTTACACAAACCCTTAGAAACTCAACCAAAGTGTTCAACGTCGACAGACACTCTGCATTCGTTTTCGAAAAGTTATCCGCTAATTTATTCAATAAAACAAGAAATAGATCGTTCTTCTTCAACAAGTGTTCCCTCAAGTGATAGAAACCGTAATCGTGTTCTGTCAATAACAATAAAGTTCGTACGATGGGTAAATAGGTCACGAAGGAATTTTCTGTCGTCAGGTGTTCCCACATTATATGTATGAACACTAAGAGGTGTTCTTTTATCGGCATCGCGTTCGCTAGATATACCTCCGACGGGAGTTCTCTCGATTCAGCTAAAGAGTTCTGCATCACGGTTATCTCGACGTCGCAAAAGCTCTGAATAATACTTAATATGCACTCTTGTGCTTGGATGTGACTAGTTGTGGAGCAGTTAGTCTTCAAAATTTGCGCGAAAGCAGGTATTAACGATACATACTTTTCATCTGTTTTTAACGTTACCGTACTGTTCGTATGAATGAGATGAAGAATCGCACATTTTATTGTATTATGAGTAACTAAACAAGCTAAAAAGTTTAATAGTCTGGCTATGTGACTATTGCAAGGGCCCATTTTCATGTCCTCTTTCGGAATTAGAGCATTGTAAACGTTATCCAATATACCTCTTGCTATCATTATGGCGGAATTGGCCGCCAAGTCGGAGATTTGCACACAAATCCTTCGTAATAAATTCAATAGTTGAGGTTGCGTGGATATACACAGCCTATTCACCATGTCTTGGATTATAGTACTGTGCGGATGTAAATGGGCAGACCAAAGCTTCCTCAAGTTAATTATCCAAGAAATTTCTTCTTTCGACAAATCGTCTTGGGTCTGAACCGGTAACGGTAAAGGAAGTAATTCAGAAAAAATTAACAGTCCAGATATAAAAGTGTAAGGCGAGGAAGTGGTGTATTTTATAAGTTCGCCACACATTTGCGTCCACAGCGTTTTATTCAAAGAATCTTTTTCGTTCACTTCCTCCGAAACTGGTTGTGTATAGACCAACAATGCCTCGACGATCTTCGTCTTTACTTTTTGCGCTAAATAATACCCCGACGCACTCGTCGGGAAACTAGTAAGTAGGTTATACGTCTGAAGAAATACTGGAATGGTCGTGAGGTCTTTAAAGTTAACGTTTTGGCACTGGATCACGTAAGCCAACATTTGTTTGAGGAGGGAAATGCAAGGATTGATTACATTCAAGATTTGCAGTCCTTGGTTAGACACAAAAATGGAGGAATGTAGGCTCGGTTGTTCGTAATGTTCGCAAATTCTTTGCAATAATTTTGAAAGCACCGCCGTTCCATCCAGGGAATACAGTTGGAGTATCACATGTTTATGTTTTAATTCGATATAATCGCACAAAGGATTTTCGGATAAACTGGCCGTCGAATGAGAGTGTTTGGATATGCCGAGGTGCTGAATTACCCTCAGACTTGTTATTAAAGATCCGATGTTCTGTATAAAATTTTCTGACTGTTTATCGATAACGTCTAAGAACGGCGTTATGTTATCGGAAGTAAGCGAAATAATATTTTCAAACGGAAACAAATATAAACGGAGCTCTTTCAATTTGTTGCTTACAACATCCTCGAATACGTCCTGTTGACTGATCAACTGGAAAAGGAATTTCGAATGTTTTTCTATAATATTAACGTTAGAGGCAGCTGTAACGGCAATCGTCAATAAATCTACAATGTACGAAATCCCGGGCGACTTTTTAACTTTGGATAATTGTGTCTCCGACTTTTCTTTCGAAACTACAGGTTCTAGAAACTGCAGAAGACACTGGACATTATCGTTTAAGCTCAACGTTTCGGCACAACTAACCTTCCCGATAGGTGAAAACGTCAAGCAGAACAAACCGTGCAGCTCGTCCACGACCTCGGAAGCGTCATAATCGAATCCGAGTTTTCTCCCTATCGCTAACAAGCATTCGATGTGGTACAATGACTGTATCTTATAAGCGACCGTCAAACCCAAATGGTGGGATCTTATCTCCAAACCTTCTTGAATATTATACTGTATTTCTTCGTCCGTCCTCAAGAGACACTTTAAGAGAATATTAATCGTTTCGCTGTTTTCTGAGAGATACTGCAGGCCTTCGGGTATTTCTAGTAAGTTAGAAATAATCTCGAATATAGGCGTTTTAATGAGCGGTAAATTTAAAGTGCTTGGGTATGTGAGGAGCAGCACGAAACACTGTAATAAGTTAAACATCTTGAAATACTCGACCAAAACGTTATTTAAATGGCTGCGTGAGATTTCGAACTGAGCGGATACAGGTAAAAACCGTTTGGGTTGTGAAAACGTGAACGGTCCGCAACGACAGAAGTGTAATATTTCGTTCAGCGACTTTGTGATTAAATTAATTTCTTCTGTCGAGATATCATGAGAAACGTTCCGTAGTTTGATTAAGATGCTGTGCATTTTATGAAGCACCTCGTACAAGTTTAACTTTTTCAGTATGGAAGTTAACGCGAATTTTATCCGGACCAAAGTGCTTTTCCTCAGATTCTGAACGAGTATTTTGTAACCGTTCATTTCCGAAACCGGCATCGTATCGTAATACCCATTTTCCATCGGCAAATTAGAAATATTCCCGAGCAGAAACTTCTCTATCGAAAACTTGTGCTGTAAGTATGTGTCCAAAGCTTTCACTATCATTAATTTTATCGACAGCGCCATATATTCCTGATCGTACAAGTTCAACAATTCCTTGTGCATATTAAAATTGTTCTGCCAGAGCAGTTTGATAAAATCGATACAAGTGCAGCACCAATCAGCCAATCGTACACCGCACTTAATGTGTCTAATCTTATACGCCGGCTGATCCTGAATGTTGGCCAGGTCGTAGTTCATCGCAATTTTCAACCAGTCCATTAGAGATTCAACTATAAAATGCACCTGCTCTGCCAGCTCCTTGTCCTCAGCACTTAAATTCTGGGGATTCATCGACTTTGTATCAACGTACAGCCTCGATATGTCACAAAATACAGTCGTTGGTCCTATCGTACTCGTCAGTCTCTCACATAGGTGGATAAATTCTTCTTTAATTTCTGTATTTAACTTATCAAACGTCTGAGGGTTATATTTAGTTATGCTAGATTTGAAATAATCGTCTGCTATGCCTATGGACACTCTAAGAGCCTCGTCGATTTCAATGGAATTATTCTTTATGACAAAACTTTTCGTCTTGGGGTATTTGCTCAACTCCGTAATGCCTGGGGTAAACAGTTTGATAATATCGTCGTTGTTTGTGTACATACTGTAGTCATAATCTACGTCTTGATAATGTTCACCGTCATCGAGTATGTCTTCATCGCTCAATATCGGCTCGAATTCTTCGACGTCCATCTGAGTACTCTCCTCAGTGGGAGGGGTTCTTGCTTCCTTGAGATCTCTTGATGGGCTTTTTGTTTTCGTCTCCTCCCTTTCTCTTTTATGTTTCTCTGGATCTTCTTCGGGCAAATTTTCTACCGGTGGGGATTTATCTTTTGGAGGCGTGTGAGGTCTTTTAGGCGATTGCATGGGTGGGGTTCTTGGACGTTTACGGTCTTCTCTATCGTCGTTCCGATTATACGATCTCCTGTAGTCGTCATGTTTAAAGCAGTGATCGCTTCTGTCTCTATCTCGATCGTGTGCTCTATCTCTGCCCCTTTCATTCCAATCGTGGTCATGTCTGTCATGATCACTCCATTCTATGTCATGTTCTCTGTCTCTATCTCTGTCTCTGTCAATATCCCGATATTCCCTCGACTGTCTGTCTCTGTCTCTGCTTTCTGATCTAGAGTATCTCTTTTCCCTGTCCCTGTCTCTACGTTCAACATCCAATCTTCCATGATCTCTGTCGAGACTACCAGTTTTCTACGACAAAAAAAAACTAGTTTTATTTCCATTATGGAGATTGTTACAGTGGAGTGCCAAGAATGTAAATGATAAACCAAAAGGGAAAAAAAAGTCACTTACTAGGATGGACCAACACATATTTTAGGTGGGCAAACTCCCGGTACATGCCTGCAGATGTTGTGTCTAATCAAACATACCTGATATGTTACATCTCTGCTGCGTTCTCTGTCTCTGTCCCTATCTCTATCACGTTCAGTGTCAGGAATTCGTGGTCTACCTTTAACATCCCAATCAGTTTCTGGAGTATGATGATAACCCCTTGGATCCTTTGGTACATCAGGGTAATATTCAGTAAATTCCTGCGAGTAGGGTTCCGTCTGATTATAAGGTTGATGATAAGTAGTACTAGGTTGAGCGTTGTATTCTAATGGCACTGGCACTGCTGGTATAGATTCTTGTGGCCATTCGGGCTCAATGGTAGTACCAGATATAATTTGTTGGGCATCAGCAATAGTATTTGGCTGAGCCGGTAAAGATGGATTTACAACAGGTTGGATAATCTGTTCAGTTATATTATTAGTTAAGGTTCCATATACTGCTAAAGTGATTGTTGTGTACCACCCTAGAATTAAAAAAGTTCTATGTGTTTAAAATTCACACATTTTCATGGTAAAAATTGAATAATTATTCTTTTCGTAAAAATTTACAACAAATAAGATATATTATGTAGCATAACAAATACAATTTGGTTGACACTATAATAAAGTTGTTGCCTTAACTTCCTACACATACAAAAAAGACAGTAATTACCTTTCAAAACTAGTCCATCGGTTGGTATCTTTCTAATACTTTCGTCAGGAGTACACTCAAGATTAATACACCCATTTTGGTCATATTCAAATCCTCCTAATGTTTCAAACGTACTTGCACCAGGTTTACCCAAATCGTTCACAAAAAACTCTATTTGGAACTGACTTGGATTTGTAGCCCCTAAACGAACACCACCAGGAAAATCTGCTTGAACTCTTGCACCCAAGGGGATAATTCTAACTTCGGTTACATATACAGGCTTTGGAAACTGAACTAAATCCAAATTTATCTCCTAAAGTACAGTAGAAATGTATAATTAAAAAACAATAATGCTCTTCAGTACTTTTTACCTCTGTATTATCATGAGCAAAGGTATCAAAAAACAACAGTTCAATTTGGTCAGACATTTATAATCTACAATTACTTTTATCGTTTTATACACCACTGATCTCTATTTATGTTCTTGAGCACTGATTTGTGGAGTACAATAAATATAATCTAAATATCAAAACATAACCATAAACAAATTTGAGGTTATGACAAGGTCGCCAATTTTACCATGGTTGCCATCGTTGATGAGAAAAGCAGAAAAGTATTGATTGGTTACTTCACCTAATGGCTAAATACCCCATATATACAGTACTACATACTACTATACATAATACTAGTATTACATATATGAAATACCCTCTGGGTGAAGGCCAAAAAAAGAAGAAGAAGAAGAAGGTTACCCACCTCACTCCTAGGCGAATTTTTTATACGTAATTTTCAAGGTTATAACCAGGGAAACTAGAGTGTAGTTTCCATGGTTATAACCTAAAAACAAAGCAACTGATTGGTTGTATTTAAAAATTATGATGTACATTTAAATTTAGCCAATCAATTTTTTTTTATTTAGCTTATTTCAAATTATAATCTAAATATCATACATCTATGAAATATATGGACCATTGTTTCCACTTTTGCTAACAAGCCAAGTTAGCCAAGATTCCTTCTCTCGTTTGACGTTATAGAGTTATAACACAGTTTTTTGCACTAATACATTCCTAATCATGCACGATACGAGGGTTTAGAAATACTTAAATTTTCATCAACTTCTTGTAATGCAAATAATCAAGGAAGATAATATAATAATATAATAATAGATAATAATAATAAATAAATAAAATAAAATAAAAATAAATAATAATATAATAATAGATAATAATAATAAATAAATAAAATAAAATAAAAATAAATAATAATATAATAATAGATAATCAAGGAAGATGCTCATTAAGCTGATTTATCATTAGATTGCTTTAGAGGGAAAATAACCTTGAGTTCGTTTTTTCGATCGTTATATCTATATATAAGCTTTGTTCGTAAACCTTCCACTGCTGCACTAGTGCAGTAATACGTTGTTCGTTTATTGCAGTGTAGCCAAGTGCAGGTATAATCCAGGTGTTCGAAAAGTCCAGTGTAGTGTAGTAGTGCAGACACTACTACACTGGCTGACAAGGTGGTGTAAAAGTGTAGTGTAGTATATTTTTGGCGCGAAAATGAAACTTTTATCACAAATGTCACATCTTGGTAGATATTTTAGATAGATTAAGAATTTGGCAATATTTGATTTTACTGTGAAATGGCTGATAAATTCGGCTTCCTCACAGTTTCGAACAAGTTCTATAAAATTTGTAATGCACTTTCTTTTATTTTTTTGGAAACAGGTCTCCAATAAAACATGAATTTTTATTTTTTTACGAAGGTAATCTTCATCATCTGATTCCGATTCGCTTCCAGAATCACTAAATAATTCACTCATCACAAATATTTTCTCCATGATTTACAATTAGGTTATACCAGTTTAAGTTTACCCAAATTGAATTAACGAACAGCCAAATGTTTTCTCTAAAAGTGGTGCACAATTATTATTTTAGTGTAACACTGGATTTCACTACACTACAATACACTTTGTGTAGGTTTACGAACAAAGCTATAATATAGAGCTAGAACACGTAAGTACTGTTCATCTTTGAGAAAATATAGTTTTAGCAAACAAATCTTTTCCTAAATATTTACCGTAATTTGGTCTGGCCGTTTCTTATTTCTGAGAAGTGAGAACTGACCTATTGAAATGAACTCAAATTCCATCTCTATTAAGTTATGCATTTTCCATTACTTTCTAATATTCTGTGGACTGTGAGATATTTTAAAAAATTCTTTTTTTGACATTGACAGTATGACAAACGCGACATTTTTGTTATTCTATCTAAATTTTTCTTGCAAATAAAACGTAAAAGGAATTTATTATGTGAAAGATAATTTGGAAGTAAAATCAATTATGTCAGCTTCAAACGTTTTAATAGGTTGGCAGAAAATACGTTCTACTGTATTATTATTTGTACATATATCTTCTAGGTGGTGGAACAGGATTTATAGGTAGTCGTCTCTGTAACATTTTAAAGAATAAAGGTTATGGAATTACCGTTGTTTCACGTATGCCTGGGATTCAAAATATCTCCTGGAGTGATTTACACGCAAAAGGTCTTCCTAAAGATACAACAGCTGTAGTTAATTTGGCTGGTCAAAATGTCATGGATTTCAGGAGGCGATGGACACCGGGATTTAAACAGAATGTTTTTACTTCAAGAATTAATACGACAATTTCATTGGCCAAAATGATTAACGAAGCACAACAGAAGCCATCAGTATTTGTCACAATATCAGGAGTTGGTGTTTACAAACCTAATCAAGAAAAAGAATATACTGAAGACTCGAAATGCGAGGAATTTGATTTCTTTTCTAAATTATGCAAAAATTGGGAAGAGGCTGCTGATTTGAATGTTGAGGCTAGGAATTGTTGTCGAACTGTCACTATACGCAGTGGTGTAGTATTAGGGAAGGAGGGAGGTATGATCAAACAACTATATCTCCCATTTTATTTGGGTTTAGGAGGACCTGTTGGAAATGGCTCACAATTTATGCCTTGGATTCATATAGATGATTTAATAAATCTTATAGTTTATGCCATTGAAACTCCAAAGGTTGAAGGAATACTCAATGGTGTCGCACCTCAGCCTTGCACAAATAAAGATTTTTCCAAGGTAAGAACCAGAGGAATTACACTGTACTGTTAAATAATATGAAATATGTATATAGAAAAAAAATATACTGCAAAAACTTAAGTGGTTTTCTACAGAAGCTGTTATGATATTAAAATTCAAAAACGACTGATGGTTATTCATCTTATTTCAATGTTTCTAAGTATTTTTGACTTTATGAGCAACATGTGGCCAAGCGGCCATGTTGAAAAATTACTTTATCGTACTTTTGCTCGAATTGCGATGATGGTTTCATTCGGTTGAAGCAGCTCATAGTACACATCAAGCTTGTCACACCAAATAGAGAGCATGTGCTAACACTTAGGATTATTGCAGCATATCCATTTTTGATCGCTAGTGACGAGTAGACACGAGTGTAGTTACAGAAGTGTCCGATGCCATATAGCATAAGCTATCTCGTAAATCCCCCAAAATTTTTTTTCAGTCCTGGCAATTAGAGATAAATTCTGGCTCAAGTTTAGTACTTTTTGAGACTGGAGTTCTGAGATATTTGAATTGACTCAATATTATGAATATTCTACACACGGTATTTTTCAGGCCTTTGCAAAAGCACTTCGACGACCTGCTTTTGTACCGCTTCCAAGTTTTGTTCTAAATCTATTATTAAATAAGGAGAGAGCCGTTATGATCACAGAAGGACAAAAAGTTTTGCCAAAGAAAACACAAGCTGTGGGATTCAAGTATAAATATCCCGATATAGAATCGGCGTGCAAGGCTATCGTGAGTGAAAAATGAAGTACTTCCTATGTATTAATAATGAAAAGGCTGAAATATCGTTTCCAATGCAATAATTATATTTATATGTAGAAATAACTTACATTGTATTATTTATTATGTACTTAATAAAAAATTTAAAAATTATAGTTGTAATGCTTTCACCGAAGATTCGCATAATAAATATAATATTTTATTTGTGGGGTATATTCCTATGACTTCCTCATTCGAAACGTTTATTACTTGCTGCTCTGCGATAGTGTTAATTTTTCTTCCCGTTGTTCGATTCCTCAATTCACTTGTAGATATCGGCCTTTTTTGTCTGTAAATAAACAGGTGTCCGGAGGATTCACATATCACCGAATAACTCATATCTGGTGGGCATACAGAAAACTTCCTATTTTGTTTAGAAGCCTAAAATAAGTTTGAATACTGATACTTCATTAAAAAAAAATAATTTAAGCAACAGTCACTAAAATACATGCATGAATACAATTCAAGACTAAATAAAGAAGAGAAAACAATTTTTTGCAGACAAATACAAAATATAGTACAAAAAACTTTTTTTGCGCACTTTTCATCATCTGAACTTTTTTAGTTGCTTTGATTAATAAGAGTTAAATAAAATTATACCAGTATCAGCTTACTTGAACATATCCGAAAGCGAGTAGTGTTCCTTCATGGGAAATGGAAAAATCATCTCCACAACCTTGGGGTTGCCACAGGCATACATCCACATCATGCCTTATACCTAGGGCAAGAGGTAAGTCAGTATTTAAGTTTGCCGTTAACAGTACTTGATGGGAACCTAGATATATTTTATGTGTAATATTATTGGTTAGTCCATTTAACCTTTCAAATGTAACGGCCTTGTCCGTTTCAAAATCACACTCTTCTACTTGCTGGGATGTGAAAGTCGTACCACATTGTGGCATTGCCTATGAAGAAAAAATGTACAGGTTTTTGCCATGATTTTGTTACGAAAACTTTTTCATTTAGATGGTTACGAGAATACTTTCGATCTTTAACGTTCTGTGTCTCCCTTATGAGTTATTCAAACTATTGTTTTTTCAAAATTTGGTTGATCCTCCAGGTTTGTTCAATTAAAACTGAAAACACTATATTCATTTGGAAATCATACAAACTCATCTCAAATAATAACTTAATTACTTTTTGTTATCAATCAAACCTGGGAGTACGTGACAGTAATTTTGAAAATAAATAGGGTTTTTCAAATGAACATTTTTCCAAAGATATGTCTCGCATATCCATGTCTACCTACATTCACTTCATGTTTACAGTTGACATTAAAAATAGCTGAATTATTCGTCTTGTCTCACTTATGGCATACTGATGAGGACTATTAAGTCCAAAACAAGTACATGTCTGGTGAGTTTGACTGACAAATGATCCTAGTTGTTTCCTGCAATGTTATCAGTTACAGTGTTTGGGTGCCTTGATCTGCCAACTCTCAAAGACAGATAGAGTAAGGTGGTGGTTACATCAAAAGCAAATTTATATAAAAACCTATCCATTTCACAAAATTGCATGAAATTTTAGACTGAAACAAATATATTAGGTCTGGTAAAAAGTTTGTGGCGTTTTTCTAGAGAGATAGCCTTAAATGCAAATAACTCACACTGATCGCAGCGACACCAATAAATGCTCGTTGGAAAGATAACACTTCGAGCGTTACTTATATAAACATCGAAATTGGTGCAGTGGTTGGAGAGTTGTTTGCATTTGAAAATTTGCTGTGTGGGGTGAAGGTACTTAACAAAATCTGCTGCGTGGAAATTGTTCGCTTTCATTCTGGTAATTTTGACGTGAAAGACGAGTTATGCTCAGGTTGTCCAGTAAGTGATATAGCTGTTGAAATTCATGAAAAAATCCAGCAAGATAAGCATATCAGAGGTGTCGATATTGGTATGAAGATAGACATTGGCCATAAAACTGTTTTGAACCATTTAGACAAAGCTAGCTACAAAAAGAATCTTGATGTAAGAATTCTTCACGAGTTGAGCACAAAAAACATCTTAGACTGAATTAATATCTGCGATGCGCTGCTGAAACGCAATAAAATGCAGTCATTTCTGAAACTTATCATAACTAGTGATAAAAAATAGGTCACGTACAACAATCGGAAACATCAAAGATCATGGAGGAAGGATGGTGAATCGTCACAAGTTTGTAAAGCCAGAATTGATGTCGAAAATGGTGATGCTATGTGTGTGTATAGTGGGACTGGAAGGGAACTGTCCACCATGAGCTACTTCCAGTTGGTCAGACGATTGATTCTCTACTACTCTACTGTGAACAACTGGAGAGATTATGTCAGGAAATTGAAAGAAAACGGCCCGAATTGTATAATAGAAAAGTTGATGTTTTTCATCACACACAGCTTGGTTGGGAAGTTTTGATGCATCCACCACATAGTCCAGACATAGCTCCCACTGACTATCACTTTTTCCAATCTCTGCAGAGCTTTCTCATTAGAATTAAGCTGGGTTCATAGCATTGTGGATTTACCCGAAAAATGGCGAACCATTATCAATAATAATGGAGCATATTTGGTTTAAATAAGTTCATTTTCACACTATAAGAAAACCAGTTGAATTTTACTAAAAAAATGCCACAAACTTTTTCTCAGACCCAATATATATTTTAATTTGTATATAGTTACACTGCTTGTATTCTGTTCTTTCAAATTTGTGTGAATTTTTAATGCCACCAACATAGTACAGTATAGTACAAACATATTAATATATGTAATAATCAAAGACAGTTATCATGAGACAAATATGTAAGTAATATTATAGTATTAAAATGAATTGTATGAATTTTGCTTTGTTTAAGTTTTGACAACAAAGTAAAAGGTAAGAACTGCCACACCAAGAATTTGTATCCAATGTAACCACTTAGTTTGTTTGAAAAATTTGTAAAGAATTCATATTTATAATTTCGTATGAATTCACATCCAATGCAAGCACCACCTAGAGCACAGAAAATAATCAAATAATAATAAAGTTTTATAAGTAACCCGCAGTTTTTTACATTAGATTACCTACATTTTCTTTTCTATCTCTAAATAATAGGGATATCGAAACTACCAGAGACACTCCTAAACGTCTTATATCTTGTCATAAGGACAATCCAAGGAGTAGAAGGAATAATGAATTAGAATATATATAATTAAATCTTCTAACGCGTACTTCGACTAAAAAAGTTTAAAAATCACTATTGTAGTATGACTATTGGTTTACCTGACTACACCATTTTAAAAAATATATATTTGACGACTATTAACTTACCTCAGTGTCACTACATAAATGTCCCATTTGTTCATTTACTTCTTGAACGATACAACTATCTAAAACGTATTCTCCTGATTGGTCACCTCTGACTAACTCTGGCCACATCAGCCCCGTTTCATTTTTATATAATACGACTTCTAAATTATTATCTGCTACAGTCCATGTAGTCAATTCTGAATCAATTTGTTGATGTAGCTGGCCATTAAGCAATTTATTTTTGTTATAATTTATTTCAATTTCTGTTGGTCTAGTGATAACATTAACTAAATCCTTGTTTATATTTTCCGAAGGAAGTGGAAATTTTATAGTGATTTCTTCAATATTTTGTGACCACCGATAGGTCTTAGGAACATTTTGCACATTATTATCTGCTACTACTGGGCAATCAGAATTAATAGTGAATTTACAACCGCTATCACTAACAACATAGACTGCATTACAATCCTTTTCCAATGTGGCATACTGAACGTCACTTTTTGTTTTTAATTGTTTGAGAGCAATTTGTTGCCAGTGATTATCTTCTTTTGCAAAAGACACCCAGTACAAGAACGTAGCAAATCGTTCTTCCAAATTAATCTGTTTTATGTTAAGTAACAAAACGTGCAATTCTTCTTTTTGAGTCGATGCCGTTTTTGATACAGCATCTACAATTATAAAACCTTCATCGGATCCTATCACTTTGTCGGAAAAAAGTAGAGTGAATATATCATCGTCATTTCGAGCACCTGTATTAACGATATACATAGAACTTATTCCATCTGCTAAAACAGCGAGACTCTTATTTACAAATTTTAACGTAACATTATAATCTCCAGTCTTTCTTTCAGTCGTTCTTGGTACCTGCCATACTATCACAGGATCTATTAGATCGCCACTGAATGGATCGAAATATGTTTTACATACATTCCACTCGTTATCCACAAAATATATTGATTCACCATCATCTAAGTGGTCTCCTATTAAATGATTGTGTAGTCCATATAATTTCGTATGAAGCAAACTATACTGACTTGAATTTAAAAGTATTCTATCTACAGGTTTACTTAAATCTCTTTTCTTGATAGGTATTTCTTGCAGCGATAATTTATAGCCATCAAAATTAGAATCTAATAACAATCGATTTGGAGACAATTCTATTAAAGTGGTCCCCATTTTTCTGATTGTCTTTCCAACAAGATGGAATGAAAATGAGTGGCAGATTAACAGATATAATTTGAATAACCAAGGCTTATGATTAAGATATACAAAAATCTAGTACTATCATTAAACGTACAATCTATTCAACTTGGCTCCAAATTACTGGAAAGTTGTTATCTACAATTATTTGTTCTGTTTTCTTTTTATGGTGTACTCACTCATCTCACAGTCCCAGCAGAAAACAGTAAAAGTATTCAATTAACCTCACATTTTCATTTATATATCAATGTAAACAAACCATAGACAAAACATTAGGCGGGAAACTGCATTCAAAACTATAGAACACAGCGACAGTGGCGCAAGCGGTGGCTAGCAAGGAACTACTACAAAATGAATAATGGAATTCTATTTATTCACTGAAAAACTTTCATGCAGTATCTTCTTCTAGTTTAATAACAAACACTTTCATATTTGAGTAATTTTATATTTTCAGCTATTAAAATACGTTTGGTCAAATATATAATATCTACATAAATACATTTCTATAAATTTTACAAATACAACAACATATAAATTTTTATGAAATTAAAATATATTATATTTAACTCTAGATATAACCTATATGGTGTAAACATACAATATGTGCTTAGATAACGCATTTAAAGCCACAATTAATATTTTGAACATCTCTTAGAGTGGAAATACATACTATAAACTTATAACTGCATAACATAGTCACAATTTTAATCTCCTATAGTTATATGTTTGGTGATTACAAATATATATGTATGCGGGACGATGACGATGATGGACAAATAGCAGGACGTTTAAATTTTCCGACTTAAATATTTTTATCAGTTAAACCATTTTGGGAGCTGTATGGTCTAAAACAGTTTGGTTTTATTCACTTTTATTTTTTATAAGAAAAAATTCGTGAAGTTTTTAACAATAATAATTAAATATTTTGCTAATATGTGTGTACCTATTTCAATAGTCTAGGTATGTTTACAGAACATTTAACATTCACTTTTTAGTACTGATATCTAGGTACGTGTAATAATGACAAAATAACAGCAATTGGCAAGAATGAACTTCTGTCTGGTGTGTTCTGTAAATAAATAATTGGCATACATGGAGCTGCTAGGAATTAAAGAACTGCTGCTATTTTGTCGAAATATTGAGGGAATCTTCAAATTTACACATTATAATAATGTGATATAGGTACCTATATTTAATTAAACATGTATATCTATCTACCTGGTAATTTCAATGCAGCTTATATTTTAATGTAAAAATTACTTTTCATTTTACACTTTTGGTAGCAGTTTTATTAAATATACAACGTGTTTCTTGCAACAAATTAGAATAATTGTACAATTATTATCAGGATTCAATGTTTCTAATTTCACTTGTGGTTTTTAGTTCAAAATTATTTAGCCCCTGAAAGACTGATGCTGTGCGCTTCTTCTAAATTAGTTATAAAAATTGAAGGATAAAAAAAAGATCCTAAATTTTTAAGTAACTTTCAAAAGGCGTTAACTTTTGCGAAAAATAGTCGTAAGGCAATAAGAAAAGCAAATTGGAAGTTATTAGTTTCAGGATTTAAGAGTTAAACATTTTTATCGTGACAAAATTCAGGGAGAAAAATGTTTGATTCCCTTTCAAAAGGTCCAAGGGTTTCAATAATTTTTTTTGGCAATCCCACCTTTCAGCTCTTTTAGTTTGATTCATCTTAAATTTGAGCTGTTATCGTCGTTCACAGCAAAAATGATCTTTTCGGTTTGATAATAATTAATTACTCGAAAACTAATTATCGTGCAAAAAATCCAAGTAGGATTTTGAAAACTTCAAAGTATCGTCTACAAGATTTTCTTATCGTTTTTTATTATATTATTATATTATTTTTTAATTATCGAAAAAAAAAAAGAAAAAATGAAAGAATAATTGAATAAAGCTCTTGAACAACTCAGAAATATTGAAGCTCGTGGACCTTTTGAAAGAGAAGCAAAAATTTTGAAGATTTCTTTCTGCTGAATTTCTTATGATTTCTTAAACGATACGATAACTTTTAGATCTTGAAACTGGCAACTTTAAACATCAATTTGCTTTTTTTGTGATCTACGACCATTTTTCGCGAAGACTTCTGAATACCACCTAAAAATTTAGGATTTTTTTTATCTTTTAATTTTTGTGACTAGTGTATTTCAGCGGTTATATAATCGTACTTCTAAAAATCGCAAGTGCTTGTATCGTTATTTTTCAGTTACAACGACTGAAACTGGCAAGTGCCTACAGGGCATAATACTTAAGTTAGATATAACAAATTTAGAAATGTGAATGGTCCGTATGACAAAACAAAACATTTTATGAAAAAAAACTAAAAACTTAATCAAAATCGATTTCTTCCTTCGAGGCCCTCATGTTTATCTCTATCATCCTCGTTGTCTTTCTTATCTACACAATAGTCGTAGATTCTCAAAATTTAATTAATATAATTCATTTTTATATACCTATGTATTAAGAACAACGTTACTGCCATGAAACATTCTACATTGTTAAAACACTTTGTATATGTATAGAGGAAGTACACATTTTGTTGCATCATAATAATTTATAAATTTAAAGACAATTATACATAGCACATCTTATTATTAACATTTTCATTACAAACGTAATTTCTTACATGATTATCTGTGGCTTTGCTTAAACGAAATTCTCAAAAGAGATTTTTTTCTATAAATTCTATATAAAAAATATGGATTTAATAATATGTAATATGGCAGAACCGCCAATATACTTTATAAAATTATATACAACATATGTTAGAAGAGATACAATGTTCACAAAGTATTAGTTTATAAAACACCTAAGTACAAAGAATGTACCACTTAATTTTTTAGCATTATCTACAATGCTTCTATTATGTACAATTAGTTTTACATTTTATATCGTAAAAGTTGAAT
Organism: Anoplophora glabripennis; assembly: GCF_000390285.2. Classification (NCBI taxonomy): domain Eukaryota; kingdom Metazoa; phylum Arthropoda; class Insecta; order Coleoptera; family Cerambycidae; genus Anoplophora; species Anoplophora glabripennis. The sequence goes on along the minus strand of NW_019418820.1, from coordinate 134,862 downwards.
AGCAGCATATAATTGGAAGGATGGGTAAGCCTTAGTTAATACATTTTTTATACAAGCATGTGATTTATTCAATGTTGGGGGTATCAAGACAAAATAAATTGGGCTCATTTAGTGATTTCATAGTAATTAAACGGAACTGTAACGATTCTGAAACGGCTGGTCTACTCAGTATAATGTACTGAGTGTTTAACAGGAAACGCCGCAAACTGTAACCATTTTTGGTATGACTATAAAAACAAAAGGTTGGTGTTAACTGCTCCAAAAATAATATAAACACCAAAGTAAATGGTCAATATTTTTTTCAATCCCAATTTACTGACAAGCAATTGATTTTTTTTTATTTTTAAATAAAATATACATTATTTTTTGTTTAATCTGATAGAAATTTTTAATTAGAAAATGAATACTATTAATTTGAGCACTCTAATAAAACACGTGAAGTGCCAAAACAATGTTTTAAACTGTTTTTAAGCTTATATATAAAATTTTATATTATAAAATTTACTAGTACATATGTTGCGTATTTTCATTGTAAATTATTAGTGAAAATGCAAAATCAAATTAAGCAAAAAATATACATTGTGTATTTAAACAAAATGACAATGGCGTGACAAAAAGGAGGTGGAGTTATAGTTTGCGGCGTTTTTACGAGACACTCGGTATACATATTTCAGTAAGACATTCTTGCTTTTTAATTTCTAATGAATGATGAACACAAAAGTGATTTTTTAATGGGGAATTTATTAATTAAATACAAATTGAGATATATAGACTGCGTCGATCGATATCTAGGAAAGTACTGCTCCGAAAAATCTGAAAATTTAGTGATCCTCAAGAATTTTTATAGACAAAAGTCAAGTTATTTTAATTGTTTTGGAGTGTTTCTGGTCATGTCCAACTTGACAACAGGTCTGATACGAGGAAAAGTGTCCAGAAAATAGAAAATTGCAAATATCTCTAAAAGTAGTAACGGCAACCCTAACAATGCTTATATGGCTTGAAAGGAAATTTCAATCTGCATACGACAGACTAAAAAAATACAGGGTGTTCATTTTAAGTTAACAAAGTTATAGCTGTTTGAAGTTATCAAAATGTAACAGCAAGAATGAGACACCTTGTATTAAATGTTTTAATTTGTTGGTATACCATAATGTAGTGTTACCTATACTCTTTACAGGTACCAAAAATCCTCTTCATATCACGCTCCTGAAAAAAGTTACTAGCATCTCCGCGAACCCTTGCATCCGTCAAATTTTTTCTTTCAAAATTAATATCTCAAAATCTATAACTCCTAGGTATAGGGAATATTTAATAAAGTGACCTTCAAATTTTTCGGAGCAGTACTTTCCTAGATATCGATCGACGCAGTTCCCGGTGGGACACTGTATACTTGAATGAATCAATAAAAAATTTACAATTTTGAATTAAAAACCTGTGTGTTCTATCAAAATGATTACTTCTTGCGTGAATTTTGGGACCGCCTTTATTTTTATTTATTACAAAAATGTATTATTTTCGTAACATGGAAGTATATAAATAATCGAACCCAAAGAAATTGTATTTTTTATATTTCCTAATAAAAATAAAATTTATTATGCAGGGGTTGTCCCGAACTATTTTTCACCGTAATGTAGCAGGTTTTATGGTACAGAAGCGCGTTCTGCTTCTATTTTTGCGACGTAGCAGTGATATTTTGGACCGGTCGTGAGGCGAAAACATTGAATCTTACCGGCATATTTATATTATACCGTTCTTTGTGCTCTTTTTATCGTTTAATAAAAAAAAATCTAAATGAGTCCATTATTTTATATGCGGTGTAATCTTATGAAGGTAGGAAAACACGAAATAAAACAAGAAACTCACAAATAAGGCCCTATGGTATACTTTATCCACGTAGCCTCCTGATGTCCGGTTTCTATTAAAAACATTTTTCCACTCAATATTTTTTTAACTATACCCGTAGCTTTCTACAAATATCCGTAAGACATCAGTTTCACATCGCAATAAGGTACACAGCACATTTGATGATCTTTATATTGATATTAACTATCTACATATAACTATATCTATCAAAAGCAAACATTTATTTACTCTATCTGAAAACTGCTAAGTATTTACAATACATTTAGTATTGAGTTGCAATTGTAAATTTAAAATTAAATTAGAGCATTTTCCACAATTTGTTTCTAAAACCATTCATATTGTCCGAAGTTATTAATTTTTTTGTCCTTATTTATGGATATTTTGCCACCTGTGTAAAACATTTAAGTACTAATAAAATAAACTTCTGCTCTCAAATAATACGCTATCATCTGTCTTTAAGGAAGTTTGTCTTAATAATTTACTCCATTGTAAGTTTGGTTGCCTGACGCGGTCACGTGGGACTCGAACATTTAATAAGACACTGTAATGGACAGGAGATTTGTGAAGGTAGGTAGGATAATATATATTTAAACAAATTTAAAACACTACATCAAGAAAAACAGAACTAATTTAAATTTAAAGTAGATAAAATAGTCATTAATCTGTCAAATAGACAACGCCTGAAAAATTAGTTCTGAATAAAGGATCAAATTATGCTTTAACAGATTTTTTTTCCTACGTTTGACATAATGACAGAAATAGGACAAACTTCATAAAAATTGCTCTTAAACTAACCCAGTGAATACAGAATTATATTAAAATTTGAAATCTAGAAAAAATACAGTCTAGAAATAACTTTTTAAAAGAAGAAAGGATTAATTAAAAAATGATAATATTAAAATTTTGCCAGCTGATAAAGGCAATGCTTCAGTTATTCTAAACAAAACATTGGATTCAAATAGGTATATCTAATTTAATTAATGAAGGAAATTATACAAAATTAAATAAAGACCCACCCAAATCAATAGAAAATAAAATTTATAAGATATTATATAATATAAACAAGAATATTCAAGTAATGAGAGAAAAATTTAAAATCCGTATATCCACCTAACTTTTATGGTTTACCAAAAATTTATAAACGTGATATCCCCTAGATAGTTTCATTAATTATTCTTGTAATAAATTGGCACAATAATTATTGGAGATTCTGATTCATACATTGGAAATAGTAACCATCTATTGGAAAAACTTTCTTTAAATCATTTTAATACTAGTTATTTAATGGCTAGATTTGATGAGGTCAGTCTATTCGCTAATATACCAGTAGATAAAATACTTATATTATCAAATATAATTTAGAAAATGATAATTTGCAAGACAGAAGTAGATAACTTAAGTAGGAGTATACCAAGTTTATGTATAAAAACTACATATTTTCAATTAAATATCTAGTAAATTTTATCGGAATGGCAATGGGATCTTCATTATCACCAATTTTTAGTGGAGATATGCAGACGACATTTTGCAATTTGACCTGTTACCATTGAGGAATTAAATATTTTTCAAGATAATACTAATAACAATGAACCGACAATTAAATTTACTTTGAAAGTAGAAAACAATAATACATTACTCTTTCTAGATATTTTTCACGTCTCAAAAACACACGATTTTTTTTTTGTCAGCCTGTGTAATTAATGGCAAGTCGTAAGTTTAGAAGAAGAAAACAGACACATTTTCGAAATATAAAAAAGTTTTTAAAGTGCGTGATTTATAGTGAATTTTGAATTTTGTATCCTTCTGTTTTTTTTTGTGGGAGATTTTTGATTAGGCAAAACTATTTTTACAAAAATAATCCTCTAGAGATTCTTCTGGAACAAGGGTTTATTTAATCAGTTTTTAAATTTTTTAACAGGTGGCAAAATACGCTATAAAAAAGGAAAAAAAATATATTTATAAGTTAAATACAGTAAAATTATAATAAATATTCGTTTTGAAAAAAAATCAATTTGTAGATGTAACTAAAGGAATTTTTGCCCTGATTTAACCTTAATTTGCAGTAAATACGATTATTTTTTGAGTCTTTTAAAAACTCGCACTTTTATCCCTTAAATTGTGTACGTGAATGTCATTTTTATATTCACTAAACATGAAATTACTATTTTTACATACAATGAAAATGACATCGTTATTCAACACAGGTACTTATATACAGGGTATCCCAGAAATAAGTATCAAAATTTTAAACACGCATTCTGTCTAAAATTTTTTGCGAAAACTTCATAGTTTTAAGTTGTTACGTTTGATGATACGTGTTCAAAATTTCTGTATATGTGGTATCAACAGTCAATGGACAATTATACAATTGTTAGAACAAAATGAAGATAATTTAATTATAATTAAGGTTTACGTCATTAATGACACCAGTTTAGATATACGTTACAAATATGTACTTACATCTTTTACGAGAATTTAGATAAAGTATATTTAACAAAATATGTTAAGATACTATGTTTTCGAGATATATGTTAAGAACAAATACTCCATTATTATTATTAATTTTAAGTGAGCGTCGGTAAATATTATTATGTATATTATTTTTAATATAGTACATCTTAACATTCTTAAGTGTAAATAAATAATTAAATTTGACAAATAAATGAAAACAAGTGGCAAAAGTTTGGAAAATAACTATATCATAGGAATTTAAATCTACTTCGCTAATTATTGTGAGAAGTTATGTCATATTTACACCGGAAACAATGACTTCATATAAAATTGTGCGTATTGAAACAACCATGAGCATTTTGTAGATGGGGAAGGTAGGTACATTATCATTTCTGCCATTTTTTCATGACCTTCCTCAATATGGAGCAAAAGGATTGTTTGTGTCAAATAAACGTAGCACATGACAGCTTTTAGCGTCAATCTAATACTGCCATTCTAATCCAGAATATTGCTACTGAATATTATAATGAATTTTAAAAGACCTTTTTCTTCTTTAAATCTCTAACTTTTTAATTTAAATTTTTGGTAGAATTGGATGATATTCTTGAATTTTTTAACACGAAGAATGTACACGATTATTTTACATAACATTTATGTTTCTGTTTTTTTTAAATGCCGTCTTATTTATTATATGTATTAGGTATTTATTTTATAGTTTATACTTTGGACAATCTTGGGTGAAGTGAACAGTCCGGGCAAAGTAAAAAAAAGTCTTCTCTCGACTTATAAAACCAACGTCAGTGTACAGAGTATCCCAGAAAAATTAGGTCACCGCTCGGTCACAGAGTCCTTGGATCAAAATATAATGATTTAGATGAGTTCCTTTTATTTTGTGTATGGGTAAATGGTATCCCAGTTTTTGATTTCGTAAAATGTTTTCTGTTGCCAAACATACATAATATAAAAACTAAAAAAATTAGGCTTTTGTCATTATTAATTTCGGTTACGGGATTTAAAATTAAATAATCTTTTTGCCCGGACTTCCTCTGTATCTATGTTTAATTTTTCATAGAATCACCCTTGTATCTCGGTTATTTTAAATTGAAACGTTTCAAGATTTTATTACGAAATTACCGATTATTTTGATACCACAAAATTTGACTTCAGTCACAGGCGTTCAATTTAAAATTAAAAAAAGGTGTGGGCGTTAAAAAATTATGTAACTTCTTTGTACCAAATTAAATAAAATAGCTTTCAAATTGTTTAGGATCTAAGTACTCCAAGGTATCTATGTAAGTTAGATAAGATTCTAATTTCACATTTTATTTTGTATGAAGTTATCAAATTCTCGATAATATTTAACTTTTAAAAATATATTTGTGTGGGAACCTATATTACTAATATTTTTACATTTATAAACAATAATTATCTCCGTTTCTGAAAGCACTATTAAAAAAAAGTTTATAAGGACAGGCTTCGTATTAAAGAGGTTTTACAAAATAAAAGTAAACAAAAACATGTAGAGGAATTATTGGGCAAGAAATATTAAAAAATAATAGTAGTAAAAGAGTTGAAAACCCCATGGGAAAAGGGAGTTGGTTAACTGAAATGAAGATAATGCATGTTGCTGCCCTAGAAATTAACCTAGATTTAACTTATTTCAACTTAGCAATGTTTTAATTAAGAATTTAACTGTTATCTTCTGCATTTATGACTTCTATTTAATTTTAAAATATTTCGTATGATTCAATGCAGTTGAAGAAATGGATTATATAGAGCGGAATTTCTGGATAGAATAAAGAATTTTTTTATAGTTCTGTTAAGAGTGAGGTGATGCTATCACAATATTTTAAGTAATCATATGTAGTTATTATGTAAGTTCTTGTTTAAAAATATATTTTTTTAAACTCAAGAAAGAATTTAGAATCTTCTATTTGCAACAGAATAATCGTTTTGCAGGTAATTTCGTGCTAAAATGTGAAAACATTCGAGTAACCGAGACGTAAGGGTGGTTCCATGAAAAGTTAAACCTGATGAAACACTCATGAAATAACTAAAAAAAAGAAATAAAAACTAGTGAACCAATTTTATTCAGCATTGCGTTTTAAATGATCGTCTCATTTTGTATTTATAGAAATAATTAAGTACAGTAATGAAAATATAAATAAAATAAAAGTAACAAAATGAATTTTGCATTTAATTACATTAACGTAATTATAATTTAAACAATTTTAAAATCGTGAAATCATTATTTATACATATTTTTAGTTTTCTTTTAATATGCTCACAGTTAATATTTTTATTTAATATTTATTTTACTTACATACAGGCAGTATATGATTTCAGTTCAATGTTTTCTTATTTATAATCATTAGAATACTTTTTTATAATGGAATTTTTTAAAATTTTTAATCGCTTTTTAGAAAGTCACAAATTCTATAAACGCTGGGAAGAAGTTACTAAATTTAGTGAATACTGTCAGTTTTGAATGGAAAATAAAAGGAATGAATATTTAAATTACAAATCTTTAATTAATTTTATAAAATCAGACACATTTGGCGTAAAAGATTTCCTATTTATCTAGAACTTCTTTGTCTTTTCAATGTGGTAGAATTAAATAAAAATATGTAATTCTCTGAATCTGAGAATCTGTCGAGAAGACAGAAATTAATTCAGTGGTTTCAAATCGGGTGGTCTTGGAAATCGATCGCAGTTTGTTGTCACTGATTCAGTAACATAAATATTTTATTACAAAAGTAAAAAATAGCGAAATCTTATTTCAATTAAAAATATCAAGTGAGATATATGTTCTAACCAGAAAAGAATTACACAGGTAAGAATCCTAAAACAAGCAGATATTTTCACGATAACAACCAAATGTGAAAAGAAATGTGTTTTAACTTAAAAGTAAATGTAGCAACTTCGCGTCTATAGTAGAATTTGTAGCGTTTTTTATATTAGTTTCGAAAATGTGACCCTTATACAGGGTGATTCTGAAATAAGGGCGTTCCTTTAAAAGGGTGGTAAAGGGCACGAAAATGAGCAACTTTTATTAAGCAACTGATGTTCAAAATGCTTCTGTTTTCGAGAAAATTAATGAAGAAAATTAACCATAAATGTAAGCCCACCCTGTGCATCTTGTGCACGTGCACGGCTAGAATGCTTCGGACTTACTACATGGGTGAAGCGTTTCTCTAATTGATTTCCACGTGATTTCTACAATCAAGCAAATCTAATGGTAGGCCAGTATGTCTTGTGTTCTACAGTTATGTGTTGCAGTATTACTTAACCGGCGTATAAAATGTTTTCTGATCAAGCACTAGCAGATATGGTGTACGGAGAATGTAAGTACCAGTTAAATGAGACTTGTCGTTTGTATGCGGTCCGTTACCGTAACAGACGACAACCTAACAATAGAACGATAGAAGACTACGACTACGAAGAAAACATCATAAACCTCGTTGAGGAAGATTCGAGGCGCAGTACTCGCGACATTAGCAATGGGTGGGTGTACTATGGTAACAGTTATTATTACACCTCTATCATGTATATACAAAAGGTTCGGGAATTAAATAACAATGATTTTCAGCCTCGTGTGGAATTTTACCAGTGGTTTCGACATCGAATAGCACAAGATCCGGATTTTACAAGCAATGTGCTTTTTACGGATGAATGTTGTTTTACGGCATACTAAATTTTCACAACATTCACTATTGGTGTGATGCAAAACCTCATGTTGTACAGGGATGTGTGGTGCGGTGTTTTTGGTTACAGATTACTCGTTCCGATAGTGTTATCTGTACGTTTAAATGGTGTTGTTTATTTACAGTACCCTTACCGGATTTGTTGGAAGACGTCCCTTTAGAAATCCGTGCCCAAATGTTTTACATGCATGCTGGTGCCCCTTTCCCACGTTTCTCGTGCAGTTTCTGAATTTTTACATACCAGTTTTCCGGAAAGGTGGAATGACCCTGTACGTTCGGATATGAACACTCTGGAATTTTTTGTTTGGGAGTGTATGAAACAAAATTAACGTGTACCGAACGCGTATTGTCGATGCAGCAGATCTTCAACAGCGTATTTTTGCTGCAGCTAATGAAATTCGACAAATGCCGGGACTCACACGTATAATCTTTCCGATTTCAATTGAAGAACCAAGTGGTTGATAGTATGTACCAGGTTCGGTCGCTGACGCAGCAAGCACCTCGGCATTGAAATATTTGAAAAACTTGTTCCCATAGTTATTTAGCTATATACAGGTCTGGTCGAACTAAACTGTAGGTGCTAGAAATGTATACGCCCAATTGAAGAATGCGAGCGCGGGCAAACGAAATACAAACACAGCCGCATTGGGCCACTGGCCAATAAACCTCAGCTGTTGACAAGTGCTTGACAAATTGCCCAGCAGTGCAGTGCAGCAATGCGGAATTTGGTGTGATTCAGGTAATTTTAATTTATTATAGGCACCTTCTATTAATAACTGATATTACAATTGCGAAGGGGAGAAATAATATTATTAACAACATGTCATTTTGGAGACATTTTGAAACGGAACAAAACGAAATTTACCATCAATATAATAAAATTGTTTGAGGATATAAAAATTAAAATATGTTGTCGGCCAAATGAACACATAATAGAAATTTTCTACACATTACATACAAATTATTATAATTTTTTACCTTTAGCAGAAAACTTTTTTAGGTACGCCTATGAAAGTCATTAAAGGAGGAGAGCCGGTTTTTGGTCTAATTTATTTTTGGCTGAAAAATTTTTTTTAGTACCTACTAGCAATACTGAATCGTTTTCACCCTAAACTGACCAACCCCCTCACCCTCCTTTCCCCCTCCACCCCCTTAAATGTCGGGGAAACCATCGCTTATTAGAGGAATCTTTAAAGAGCTTAGAGATGCGGAAGACATTCAATTCCTATGAATCTTACATATGAAGAGTTTTTTGGGTCGCTGATGACGAATCTGGCCTCAGAATCAAAATGGCGGATAAGAAAATTTGAAAATGTCTTCAAAATGCATGAATTTTTTTGTAATGAGGTTTTTTGGGTCTATGATTACGAATCTGGACTCTAAATCACGAATTTCAAAATGGCGGATTCAATATGGCGGACAAATAAATTAAAATGTCTTTAAAATGCATGAATTTTTGTGTAGTGGGGTTGTTTGGGTCTCTGATTACGAATCTGAAGGCAGAATTACGAAATTCAAAATGACGTATGCCATATGGCGGACAAAAAAATTAAAAAGATGTTCATAATCCTCAAATATTTGTTTATAGAAACTTTCTTGGATCACTGATTACAATTATTAATTCAGAATCACGAAATTCAAAGTGGCTAATCAAATATGCACAAACATGTATGTATAATTATTGATTTTTAATTTTTCGTTTTATTCAATGTAAATGTGCGTCATCTCATTTAAGGGGGTGGAGGGGAAAGTAGGTAGGTACTAAACAAAATTTGTTCAGATTTTTTTAGCCAAAAATAAATTAGGCTAAAAACCGGCCTAAGGGGCCCTCCTCCTTTGATTGTCAGGCGTTTTTTTACATGTTCAACTGACTTCGGGAAGACTATACGTGAATTAATTTTGACCGACGTTTGGAAGCATGTTTATTATGACATGGAAACAACAATTTTTGTATAGCATACCGTCTATTGGTAAGTAATTCGTTTATTCATTTATTTTTTTGTTACTTTTAAACGATATTTGAATAAATTTCAGCATTTTCGAACACAAAATTTAAAGCGACAAAACCGCCATTAGCGTTTTCGCACTGCGGCGCGCGGCAGCTTCGATATCAAAGGTACAGCTGGCTGCCGCACGAGAAACGGCTTTAAATTTGTTTAAACCTTCATGAGATTTTTTTTCCAATGTAAAACGTAATATTTTAGACCATAAGTTGCTTATTAAAAGTTGATCATTTTCGTGCCCTCACCCATTTCAAGAAACGCACGTATTTCAGAAACACCCTATATACTATTCCATATTATTTGAAATAACGATAAAATTTTTTAATTTTGATTAAAATAGTCTCGAAAATCTGCAAGGTGGACCGAATATAAACGATTACGTAACGCATCGGTTCTATTTCAACTGTAGTTTTCATCATAGCAAATAAATAGCAGAAGTATTTATGAAATTCCACAAACCATAAAATGTATCCGTGTTGTCAGGAGTATATTGAGGAACATGGATTGTGTACAGGTGGCGCAGTATCTTCTACAGGCAATATATCAGCAAGTTTCCATTTATCTCGTATATCCTCTACTTTTTCGAATACCCTCAGTATGTTGAGCCCTGCCAGAGATACGATATCCTTCTCAGACCAAGAAGGATCAGCCAAGAGCTCGGCTAGGAGATGAGGATACCTGGAGACGTCTTCGAGTCCTGACGGCGTCATGTTAATACCATCATACCCCGCCCCTATCCCGACGTGGTCGATACCAGCGACAGTCCGTATGTGGTTTATATGCTTTATTACGTCTTGTATAGTGGCAGTTTCGTTACAAGTAACATGAAGCGTATAAAAATTAACCATAACGACGCCCCCGTTGTGCGCGATGAGCTTCAGAATGTCGTCCGGTACGTTTCTGGAAGAGTTGCACAACGAAAAGGCGCTCGAGTGTGAAAAAATAACGGGCGCTTGAGACGCGTTCAGCGCCGCTTTGGCAGTGTTCATAGATGTATGGGAGAGATCGATTATCATCCCCAGTCGATTCATCTCTTTTATCACGCTCTTCCCGAAGGCCGACAGCCCATCTCGCGTCTGGGTGTTGGTGCCTGTGGCCCAAGGCGTATCACAAGAGTGTGTAATTGTCAGATATCGCGCCCCAAGGTTATAAAATGTGCGTAAGACAGCTAGAGAGTTGCCGAGGGCGTGACCGCCCTCGACACCTATCAGAGAAGCTATGCGTCCCTCTTTGTGCATCTGCTTTAGCTCGCTAGTACTCCTAACTAAAGCGAAATGCTGCGAATTGTATTCCACCAGTCTCTTTATTACATCTATTTGTTCTAAGGTAATTTGCACCGCATCCAAATGCTGCGCTTTACAAGGCACATAAGCTGACCAAAACTGAGCACCTAGTTGTCCCGCTCGAAGGCGGGGGATATCCGTGTGGGACCAGAGGCTCTTCGACCAAGGCTCTTGCTGGCTTATTGCGCTAAGGTTTAGTTTCAATAAATTATTGTGAACGAACTTTCTCAGGTTCCAGGGCAGGTCGTTGTGCCCGTCGATAAGCGGGGTGTCCTTTAGAAGCTTTCGCACTATCTCTAAACGCTCTTCGGGAGTTTGTGGTTGCATGTCGGGGTTGAACGCGAGTGGGAGCCCTAGGCCAGCGGTTAGCGTGGCGACTACTACGCATACCACGATGCAGACGCACCAGGGGCCGCGGAACGAGGTCCTCGAGGAATCGCTGGCCGAGCTGCAAGAGCACGATTCGAGAGACGAGCTGGCGTGGTAGTCGTACGGCTGATAATGGAAATCTCGAACACCATTGTAATATTGAGGCACTACATTGAAAGATGTTTCTCTCACAGGCAGCTCACGAGGGCATGGCGCAATCTGAAACAAAAATATATTATTTTGGTACACAAATTGAGTTCCTAGCGGGCAGCCGACCAGAGCACACGTGTTTTGTGAAAGTGTAGTGCAAGGAGCAAATTCTACCTGCCTTTATTAAGGCTACCTGGAAAGAATCCCTTTCTTTCCTTTTAATCACCGACCTAATCCCCGGCTTAAGCATAGACGCCGTCGGCATCTTTGTTACAGCACCTGTGCCGGGGTTATGCCCAGGTAAGTTTTTACTTATTTATCAGTTATTTGCATTACTTTAGAATACATTTCTTTAAAATTGCGACCCCCGACAAACAATATACCAGACAGACAAATACACCAAAAGACACGTACGCCCCCGTGAGGGGGCATCCCC
>NW_019418820.1:71874-118113 GCF_000390285.2 Anoplophora glabripennis | reverse complement strand
CCTTAGCAAAGCGCATCCCAGGCTGCATAGCCGCACTACCCTACCCAACCATACCACACATAAACATGACACTACCCCCGGGGTTTACACAGACGAGCCGGCGAAGCAAGAAGAGCGCCAGAAGAAAGGGCCCTAGCCGGCGGGGCCCAGCCAGGACAAAAGGAGGTCCCACAAAGCGCCTACACCGGCCGCATTTGCGGTCGGGGTAGACGACGGATGGGGCCCACCTACGAAGGCTGTCCAGGCCTACACGAGATGAGGCAGGATAAAGAGGGATAATCCCCCTCGATCCCAAATCATTGAGGCCAATTTCTAGCCATAGAATAATGGCGCGGTACACAAATTACTGTCAATAAAAGCTCATCTTTTTTAGGTAGTCTATTATTTTCAATTGTAATCATGGGTGTGTCAACAGGGCGACGAAAAAATCTTATTCAATAAGTTTTCATACTTTGTTCCTTTCTGAATTTGAACATATTGGCCTACCTGTCTATTATTTTATTTAAGAGGGCTTTATAGCAAATAGGCAACCAGCAATACATTTTTATACATATTATTACATAATTTGTCTAAATATGAATTCATGCACAAATAACAGACTTTCTACCATTCTATCACAGATTTTCTATAAAATGGAGTTAATTTGAAACTCAAGAAATTTATAATTTGTAACTTCTGAAGAAGCGTCAACGTAAATTACAAATTTCTTTACACCAAAAAGTAATTTGAGTTTCAAACTAAATCTATTTTATAGAAAATCTGCGTTAGAATAGGAGAAAGTCTGTTATTTGTACATTTATTCATATTTAGACAAACTATGTAGGTAATAAAATGTATTGTTGGTTGCCTCTTTGCTATAGAGCCCTGTTAAGTGCAATGAGTAGCATCCTAAGGTAAGTAAAAAATTAATCCTATAGCAACAAAAGTATTTACCAAACTAATAATCCAGATTTACAAAAATATCTTCGTATAAAATGTATGGTAAAACTGAAGGAGAGGTTTGAAAGAACAACAAATGCAAATTATGAGAAGACAACAAGAACACACGCATGCAGTACCCACAACAGTAAATTAACATCGTGCATTTCTAACAAAAGTAATAAATACCTAGTTAAATTAGTAATTAACAGGTAACCGCTCAAAATGTCTGCCAATTTTCTCTAGACATTGAGCAATTCTACGACGAAAATTGGTAAATACTTGTCAATAAACAGTTACCATGAGTTTTACTAATTATTCTATTATTTATTTAATAATTCTTATTTAGAGCAATTCATTTCACTATTATTACTGTCGCTTTTCTATTAAAACTTATGTGAATAGAAAATTTTCCAGATTATCCTTTGACAGGAACCTACTACGTTATTTTACATATAAGCTATTTGTAAACATCGCATTGTTCATAGAAATGAGATTTCATGAAAAACTAATGAATTTTGGTTTAGCAAAGTTGTAGAGAATTTAATTCTGCATCTCATGGTATGAAAATATACAGGGTGTCGTATTTAAAAAATTCGAGATTTTTCAATTTTTCAATTGGCAATTTTGACATGATATTTTGGTCACCCTGTATAACGTAAAAACATAAAACACACCACAGACGCCAGGCCAGTTTTTGGAGCATGATTCGGAAGAGTCATCCTTACTAAACGTCTGATAAAAAATGGGCTTAGTAGCTATTAATATAACCTGTCAGTATCAGAAAATGTAAGCAGCCAATATCGACTAGAAAAACCTTTGAAGCGAGATATCTCAAAAACTGAATATTTGAATAGAACTGTTCTACACAAAGTACCCTTTATTTTTGATGTAGAATCCGAAAAAAATATAAAAAATGTGTGTTTCCATTTAAAAAACCAAAGTTGGTGTCTGGCCAGGGAAAGTGGAATACCCTGTATAGTTGAATATATTTGTACATACCGAGAAATGTGGCAAGACAGTAAAAAGAAATCCATATATTCCTTATTTTAACATAGATATTGGACTTTCCCGCACTAGTGGGACACGCTATACATTAATTTCCTAACCATATACTTAATTATTCCTGAATTTATTTAGTGGGACATTGGTCTACAAAATAACTTAGTTTACAATATTTTTTTCCAATTTGTTTTATTTTACGATCGTTTCGGGTTTACCCCATCTTCAACCAGTTCTAATCAAAATAAAACAAATGTAGTTTATAAAATAAATTGCAATGGTAGGTAGGATTGCAATGGTAGATATATTGGCCAAACAAAACAATATTTACATAAAATGATTTATAATAATAAATATAACGTTAGAACTGAAAATATAAATAGTAGGTACTGCCTTGTTATAACACGTCATAGAAAATAATCAAAATTTCCATTTTAATAATATTAAAATTCTTAAAGAAAGTAATGATCAAAAATGATGTATCCTAGAAATGATTGAAATAAAAAGAAATGAAAATTTGTTTAATACATAATAACAGCGACATTGATGGATTATCACATATTTATTTCGACATAAATAATTAAATAATATTTCACATTTTTCCTCAGTCCTATATTTTTAAATTTAATTTCTCATATCTGGTATATTTGTGATAGAAATTAAAAAAAAAACCTATGCGACTTATGAATATTCCTTAGCTCAACATGGTTCGTTCTAAAATTAAATATTTTTACATGTTATGTTGCCTCCAACTTTGTTAAAATATAGTTTCATTAACAATATATTAGAAAATTAAACTTATTAATATTATGTAGCGCATAACTCAGTTTTTATAAAATTTTTAACAATATTTGACCAACGTAAGTTTTAAAGTATTTTAAAATATTTTATCCTTACCTTATCCCCCAATCCCCAATCCCAATCACCTTATAATCGGACTTTTATCCACACATATGAACCGTCTAAAGTAGAATAATGAAAAGAATAGAAGACTAGTAGAATAATGAAAAAATAATAAACCTATAATGAATAAAATTTAATTTATTTACTTTTTGTTTTATCACATTTAACTTCCTTTCTGTTAATAATAACCCTTGCAGCATTGTTGCCATCATTTTCGGAACGCATAACATCTGACGAAGTTTGTGAAGAATTTGCACAAGTTACGGATGTCTCTTCTTGTAAGAAACAGCTATATTTTCCTTGGATTTTCCTTGCAATATCAAGTGTTAGATATAGACTCCTCAACATAACTTTCTGCTACAGAGGGGCTGTTCCATCCACCATGCCATTTGATGGTTCATGGAAGATCAGCACCTTTATTGGCCAATAAAATTTGTTGAAGTGCGCCTCATACAATGGCCAGTATATGTTTTTGGATTTGCGATATTCAGGAATGATTTGATTGATGTATCTTAAAAACATTTTACCTTATGTCAGGCGAATTGGGCGCGGAGAAATATATTTTCTACATATTTCAACAGCATCGACGCAAAATCCTTCTTCTATAATTGTAAATGTTTATGAAATGCTTGTGTTGGTGTCAGGTATTGAAACAAGTAGGTAACTGCCAATATCTTGTACGTCACTAATTTTCAAATTTGCCAATTCGCAGCATCGACAGGCACCAGAAACCCTCATTAGTGTGACCTAAAATAATTCAAAGTTCACTATATACCTACCTAACAACATGTAAAAAGTAAGAGACCTTAATTATTAAATTTTCTTTATCGGAAGTCCCAGTCAAAAACATCCCAGTCGAAGCCCCAGTTAAAAATTCTTCAATGTGTGCTTTTTCCAATAATCCTTTGCTTTTTTGATTTGTATGATCTCGATTCACTCTTCAAATGAGCAGTAAGATTATTATATTTTCCAATATTTATATCTTTGTAGACCTTTATAGTAGTCTTCAACATCGAATAATTTGATAAAAATTAAAAAATACGTTAGCATGACTTCTTCATTCATTGCCATTACTCTCCATTTTTCCCTCCATTCATTAAAATCGACGAACACCTTTCCGTAATGTTCCCTGGATTTCGCTGGTAATAAATGGAAATTTGCTTCTCGAGCTTCTTCAAAAACGGCCACAGGAACACAATTACTCTCTTGCAATTGAAAATAAACAACGTACCATAGCAATCAGTAGGTATAACAAAACCTACCACGTTTCATTGAGTAGGTACTAGTAAGAAATATCAAGTCGTGCTAATATTTTTTTTATTAAATTCCAATAATTCTGATTCCACAAATATGATTGTGATGTGATTATGCAGGGTGTGCCATAGGGTTCAATTATGGGACCAATATTGTTTCTGTTGTTTATCAATGACCTTCATTACTTTATTGCATCGAATAAATGTGTACTGTTCGCGGATGATACGCCACTGGTCATATCTCATGATAATTTTTTCTCTCTGAACCTACTCCTGAAAAAACCTGAAAAGAACGTAGAACAATGGTTTGTTGCTAACAAACTGAAACTTAATAACAGTAAAACTCAATTTCTTCTTCGAATCGTGAAAATATAAAAGGCGTGTTCAGTTACTTGGGGTAGTTATAGACGACAGTTTAAGTTGGTCCGGCCATGTTGCATATCTCTTGAAGTCGCTCCCAAGCACAATTTTTTTATTACGACAGCTAAAGAATATAGTTGATTTAAATACTTTAAATATGTCCTATTTTGCTTTTTTTCATTCTCGCATATGCTATGCAGTTTTTCTGTGGGGCAATTGCAGACAATCTATAAAAATATTTCGCTTGCAACAGAAAGTAATTAGAGTCATAGCTAATGTGAATAGCAAAGAACATTGTCAACCATTTTTTATTTCCCTTGGTATTTTACCCCTTCCTTGTTTATATATTTTACCCAGGTTGTTGAAATTCATAAGAATACAACCAGATTTGCATTGCAGTCAGATAGTCACAGTCATAATACAAGAAATGCTAATATATAAGCTGACGGCTTCCGTCTATCCAAATCAGCACATAATTCTTTAAATGTGAAGCTTTATAACAAACTTCCATACTCTGTTAGACTGTTAAATATGACACGTTTTAAATTCGTAGTTAAGAAGCATTTGCTTAGGTTTTGTTCTTATACAATGAAAAATTTCTGGCGATGCCATATTACGAATAATATCTAATGTCTGTTTTATTTATGTTGAGTGTAAGTTCTTGTTTTTTTTAGTAATTTTATTTATGTACACATAATAGTTTTTATCTCTGTGTTCTTTTTTTGTGTATTCTGAATTGCCACAAATGTACTATCTATCATTTTTGTGTGGATAAAATGCTACTTAAAACACATACTTTGAAGAGCCGTTTTTAGTTTTAACGATATTGATTATTGTAAGTGCTTATTTTTAATACATTCTATCTACTATTAAAAAATCCCCCTCCATGTTTTTAAACACATCGTATGTCCAAAATAATTCAACTTAAGCTTATTCGTAGCTGTGTTGGATAACTATTTTTTACCAAATTTCTGTGACCTACATCGAAAGCCGGCACCGCGTACTTCGGTATTAACAGAGAATCAACTTCAGGCGAAATTTCTGCATTAGCCGCTTTGTTAAGTACTTATCGAATTGAACCATTAAACCCAATCTAATGAAAACCAACTACAACAAATGTCTCTTTGTAAATGGTACGGTATCCGCTGGCGTTTGGCTCCTTAACGATTTTATGTTAAAGTATCATCAACCCAATTGTTTATTGGAAGAGCCCTTGAATGGAAACGCGCCAGACGAGAGACAAGTCTCATTATCTATAACTCTATAGATTTCGCCTATTATGCGAGCTTGTAGGTAGCGCACAAAGGCGAATCACGCAGTTAACATGTTAAGTCTTCATGAAGCCCTTTGTTTTATTTTCAAAAATAAGGATGAGCCTAGCTAATCCTAATACTAGAAATCGGTATGTCTGTGGCTAAACGGCTAAAAGAACTTTGTACAAAAGGTGGACAAAAAGTTAATTCTATGAATTATGAAAACGGACAGTTTGATAAATAAACAAATTATTCTATCATCACCGATAAGTTGTTTAAGCGCTCCTGTGTCATCGTATTTCTTAAGTAGATAGGTACCTGATTCTTAATGCGCTTAAGACACAAAAAGTTTCTTTCTACCGAGACACTTGTTGCAGGAATACAATTTTAAATTCCTTGTATAATATTTATATCGTTTTTTCAACTTCTAAATTACGAAATTGTTCGTCTCCGTACAAAATATTAAGTTCGTTTTTCAACCTATCTATTTCAAAAACCTTTGGATACATTTGTAATAAACGTTTTTTCGGGAAATTTGTTTGCATATTCGGGAAATTTTGAGGATTCTATTAAAGCAAAAAAATTTAAATCATGTAAATTCCCAAAATGAGTAGGTAATTAAAGGTAAATCTAAACATAGATCATCCAAGATTGTTCATTACTCTGCAATGGTCACCCTTTGTTTTTGCAAAAAGTTAATCAAGCTAACGATTATTATACAAAATTTTCAGCTCCTATATTTCTGACAGGAAATGGTAGATATAAATATTTGCTTTTTTGGACGTTACAACCCACATTCCTTTCTAATTATATTTGAATACAAAGTTCTCACAATTATCTACGCCAAAAGGGATATGTCCAACAGAGTGTTCAAAATGAGGCATGGTTAATCGAGCTCTAAAATTTCTGATAAATTAGTAAATGCTTTCTTGCACAAGGGATTTTATGGGTATTGATTATAGCAGATGAATTGAGGTTTGTTTTCGTTACAAAAAACTCTTGTGGAGATTTCCACGATTTCCACTTTTTATTAATTCAAACATTGTCAGATTAGCACTAATATTTCAGATGTTGCAAAACTGAACAGTATTTTAAGGGGGTTAATAAAAGAGATGTTTAGATAGCTACATTATTCTTCAGATATATTAAAAGTAACTTACATTGAAATAATTGCACAAACTTATACCACTTCAATAATATTCTTTGGGAAGATATTAATATCAGAAGTATAGAATAACGTGGTATTAACAAGATGATAATAATAAGTACTAATATTTCAACATCGATGTATTGGCAGATTTGGTACCATTTTATGACGAGCACGATCTCCTGATCTTACCTCACCGAACTTCTTTTTTTTTGGGAATATCTTAAAAGTCTGGTCTTTCATTATCCACTTACAATATAAGAGAATATGAGGCAGCTTATAAAAAACGCTTGTGCTAGCACATCACAGCAAATTTTGTTGCAAACCAACCAGCACTTGCCTCGAATGCTTCAGAGTTGCTTTGAAGAAGATGGTACTTCATTCGGCTACTTCATGTTATTAAATAAAAATGTAAAATGAGTTGCACGTCAAAAAGAAATAGGAACATCCATTAAATGGTATTTTTTTTAAATAACTCAGTTACAGTACATTTTTGAAGAAAGTTTCATACAAAAGATGTCCAAAATAATAATCGAAATAAGAATACGTTATAAAAAATATGATTACCATTTAAAAAAATCGAAGTTACCCTTCGAATGTCTTTGAAGGGAGGGAATAATATTACAATATTTGTTCCCCCGATGAATGCTACATTTATTAAAAAATAAAAATTATGCAGCGAATAATTTTCAAAATATTACGTTGTTTCCTTTAAAATGGGACACTGGTATGGTCGTAAGTCAACTCACAGTTGTGTCAATAGGTACTATATAAAAATTACAACGGCGAGCAATATACCATTTTGGAACTTCTCTTACTAGTTCCATGCAAGGAAGAAAAAAATGTTTGTTTTAATTGATCAGTGATTATCTAAATACGCGTATATCCTGTATGTATAACTTCTAAATCAATCACTTTTAAAAATTTAAAATTTCCAAGCTTTTTAGAAACATGTACTCCTAAAATCTCGTCTTGTTTTGGTAAGAAAATCACTTCTTCTGAAAGGATGCGATTTAATATTATAATACTTTATCTACAAAAGTACATTTTCATTTTTGTAAATCATTTACTAGAATAGTTAATATTTAAATACCAATTCCTTTTAATTTTTACATTATGCCTTAGTACGTCCAAAACCTGTTTTCTAATGCTCAGTAAAATCAAACAAACATGGTAGGAAGCTGAAGACAAAGAGACATCGGCCGATACAAAGTAATCGATTAATACCACCTTAATGCTGCCAAGATTATATTTGCATTATCCATTGTCTTAATTTAATCTTTCCATGTTCCTCCTTCAAAGATATTCCTATTTAATTTATAAATTGAAATATAGTAAATGTTCTTACCAGATACTTAATAAAAAGACACTCAGCTTTGAATTCAGTGCGATAATAATTTGAATTATTTTCAAGTAAATGCAAATTTGAATATTCATTCAACAGTCCTGTTTATAAATTACCATGCATGAAATGTATAACGTGTTGTATTTCAATAAGGCTGGTGTTTCGTCGTCCGGACATTTGTGCCCCACGTTGGGCGCCACCTCGCGGATTTTGACTCTTAATAAAATGCTCAACAATAATAACTACCACCTTCATTATTAAATAATAATGTCAATATTTAATAAATCAGCAGCATTTTATAAAAAAAACGCAATATTAAGCTTTTCATTAATTTTTACCGACAACGATCTGTGAAAAATTAACGCACATTCTATGTCATACAAGAGAATTAAACTGGCCTTAATATGTCTGGCCAGTGTTCTCCTTGACTACATCGCAGGGGAAATATTAAACTTCCTATAAAATCCACTTTTCTCGAGTATTAGCTTACACTGACAGCTTTTTTAGTTAAATCATAAAAGAACACGATTCATCACCCAAATGGTTGTTTGAAGCGCTATTGTATGTAGTGTTATTCTATTCTTCAATATGTAAAATGCCAAATTGGCATGAAACATAATTATTATTATCGAAATAAGTAAAGGTTATGAGAAAATTTTATTACTGATAATAGAAAGAAAGAAAATATTTTCAACAGTTATTGTCTTTGTTAAATAATATTTAGGAAAATACAATTTTTATGCACAAATAAAATAGATGGCTATTAATTGATTTTTATCTTGTTTTAACACTTAAAGGCAGTAGGTTTGGAACAACTCACAAAATTTAAGTTTTTTAAAATTTAACAAGAGCAAAAAAATTTTTTTAAATTAAATTCTGCTGTGGATTAATATTATTATTTTTCAATTCGGTCAATGGAAAAAAAAGTTCGTTACAATTTTAGTGGTGAATCATCCCCAATGAACACCTTCACACCTAGTGCTTCAATTAACTTTAAATCATAGTCAAAGAAGACCAGTAATAAACCTAAATTATGTACCAAATTTGGTTCGTCTGCGGTAGTGTTGCAGAGATATCAATGTTTTTCGAAATTTAGGGCCTCACTTTGGAGTATGGAATAAATTCAATAAAAACGAAACAAATTTTTTTTGGGAAAAATCCGCGAACAGGTGGATTTTTAATTTAAAAAATACATATTTTAGAATAAAAGGCGATTTTCAACCGTCATTTGTTTTCGAGTAATGACGTCATCGACATTTTTTTTAAATAGCAACCCCCTATTTTTTTTCTTGATTCTGAAAGATCGTTTCATTATCGATCCGACAGTATTAAAATGTTGCTGTCTTACATCGGAAAGTTTTCGAGTAAATGAATGTCAGAAAACGTAAATTTTATTCATTAAAAAGATAACAATTCCTATGTCAAGCAAATGCAATTCATTAAGTTTTCTTACCTAAATTAAGTGTTCGAATTGCCACTCACCGACTTCTTACAATACGCAAGTCTGTGTAGAAATTCTTCTTGCACATTGTGAATTATTTCTGGGTTAACTCTGTGTATTTCATGTATAATACAATTTTGGAGTTCTTCTAAATTATGTGGTCTATTAACGTACACTTTGGACTTTAAGTAAGTAATACGTTTGCATATACACCAGATCATCACAGACTGTGTATACAATTTTAATGGGTCTCATAAAACGGCTACAAAAATATGGGGATATAAAAAAATTCAAAATTTTGTAAATGCTGTGTATATCCGTAACGAATGACTTAAGAGAATACATAGGGGGTGTTTTAGAATAGACGTCTGCCAACTTCTACCAAACTATGTACAGGACACCTTGCACAACTAATGGTTAGAACTAATAATAAATCCTTGTTAGAAATGTTTCCTCAATCATTTCTAAAGGATATTGATACTCTCTTAATTTATTTTTGCTGTCTTTTGTTGTATCACGTTTGGGCAATTACTAACTTACCAACATCGGCTAATGTAAACCATTATAGAATATTACGAATATATCGATAACCAAATAACGCCGGAAAACCTTCATGAATAATTAAATTCATTTTTAGAAAAGGAAACTCAAACTATTAATCAAATATAAGAAGATTGATATCCTTCAATTATTCACTTAGCGGTGTATGATGAGGGAAAATCGATTGCTATGATGACACGAAAGCTCATTTTGAGTATAGTATTGTATGAAACTGCGCTATTGAATTTGGGAACGAATATCTAGTGGAGTCTACTTTAAATAAGAATAGTTTAATATATATTTTCTTCGTAATAAACACGATTTAAATTGTAAAACGATATTACTAAAATATAGAAGTACCTACTACATTTACTTCCTATTAGTGTGGTAAAGTGCATTATATTAAAAATATTGTCCAGATAAAATCTGGAAAGGTTTGAAAATACAGTAAAATATTCAAATATTCAGGGTGACTATATATTTTTGGCATATGGTGGTGTAGATTGTTTTATACTTGGTTGCAGCATTGCCAAATTATTTAGAAAATTCCTAAAATTTTGCGGAAAACATCTTTTTGTAGTCATTTTCAAACGGTAATAGTTAGAACCAAAACATTTGAAAATGTTAAAGGCAAGACCAGGGTTAGTCGATCATTCCAAATGTGTGAAACAGTGATTTTATACAGATGTTTTATAACGGGTGGCCAAATGAAAACGAAACAGAGCCATTTTCAGGAACTGCGCGAGGGTTGTAGAAAAACGCCCACACCCGTCGACTTTAGATTAAAGGGGGACATTCTTTGCTGGTATTTTTGACTCCGCCACTTTCACCCCCAAGCAAGGGTAAGCATCATTGGGGGTTGAGTAGTATTTCTTTTGAAAGCTCTTACAATTCTCTTTACAATAGACTTTAAGTTTTATAATTCCGCCCAATACTTATTAAGAATTTTGATTTTAAAGTTGAAACTTATGTACAAACAATTAGTAACGGTAAAAATGTCAGTCATTCGAGTTAAGTACGCCAATGGTATAAATTTAGTATTTCTTGCGTTACATTGGTTTTTGGCGATTTGTTATCACTTTCGTAAAAAAAACACAATTGTAAAAAACAGAAATGAATATGATACACACACAATGAACGTAAAATTAGTGGATTCCAAATTATTTTCTACTATTATTTGGATGCGTTGGTTGGTAGTTTATTTAATTGTGTTTTTGAAAATTAAACACTATGGTTTATTTCATTGCGGAAAGGGTAGATATCATTTCGCTTTACTTTATGAACAATAAATGTGCGAATAGAACAGCTAGCTCAACTATTTAATGAACAAAATTAAGATCGACATGTCAGGAGGAAGTATGTTCTAGAGTTAGTAAAAAAATTTCAAGAGACAGGGGACGTTGCCAATAAAAAACGAGAAATTGAAAAACCTATAGTTAATGAAGCTAGTGAAGTTGCAGTTTTGGGACAAGTTCATCTTGATCCTACATTAAGTACGAGGCAGCTGGCATCTGTGTCTGGGATCAATCGAACTAGCATACAAACCATTTTGAAGAAGAATAAATTCCATCCGTACAAAATACATTTAGTCCAGCAACTTCATGAGGATGATTATGACCGCCGTTTGCAGTTTTGCGAAATAATGAGTGAGCGAGCAGCGAACGATCCACAGTTCCTTTTTAACATCTGTTTTTCTGATGAATGCAGTTGTTTCAGTGTCAATTTATTAATATGATAAGTAACAATTTATTTGTTATGACATCCGCCTACTTTATTTTTACAAATTTTCGCAGTTACCCCTTTAGTGAACGATAAAGCATCTATTTTTTTTACTAGAAAACTATCAGTTTTATCGAAAAATTACAAGAGGTAGAAAAGTTCCGCAATAAATCAGTCTTCCCAATAAATATTTTTAAATAAATAATTTGCTTCATATAAAAAATTTCTAATAAAATATTGCAATGGGGTTGACTGTTTCGCTCCTTTATAAAATACGTCAATGATCGAACAAATATTGAAAAGTTGTCTCTTTATTAGTAGGATGCTCATACCAAGTTTCGTGTCTCTAGCATTCCCCATGTTAAAGAAAAAAATTAAAATGTTAATTTCAATCCCCTCCTTTAAGAGGGTATATCGCCTTTAATCCTCTTATTTTTGGCTCTACATTCACTAGTACCATTTTTGCTACTTCATTTGAAAACACCTTGTAGACGAATTGAAAGTAATCTTTCTATTTTTAAAGTAAAATGTAATTAGATATTCGTGTATGTTCGGAATTATTGAACACTCAATTTGGTGCAATTTATCATAAAACATTAAAGCATTAAGCAAACGTGATCTCCCCGTTACCTGCATCAGTTATAAGATATTCAGTGAAAGCATCGGAAACGGGCACTCCGTACAGCATTGTGTCCTAGTTTGCAATCAATTTTCTCATTCTTGGGTCCCTCTTAATCTGATTTATCGGAAGCAATTACTAAGGGGAATTTCTTCTGAGATGTTTTTACGCCAGGCTTACATCAGAAGGATCTAAATGTCGGTGCAGTATCACGAAAAGAGCGAATTATAATCGTACTGTCTCACTTAGATCACATAAGTGGATTACACGTTGGTTCTACTTACATTTTACAGTTTCATTACTTTACATGGGCAATTTGAATTGCGATTTTATATAGTCGTATTTTGAAAAACATTCATTAATCCATCATCATGCATATTCAATTTTATATTCACTTCTATCTACGTTTGCGAAGTAATTAATAATATAGCAGTTATGTTTTTAAACACTAAATTACATAATTTGCATTTATCACAGACAAAATAGCTATCGCCACAGACCGCTCCTGGAATAGGCCAGCAGTTTTAAATTTCCGAATTGCCGGTACAGTACACCACCAGCAGAATTTTAGGAAGAATCAAATACAGCGGCCCGCATACCTAAGCGTATCCTAGCAACATATAAACAAGACTTTGGTAATGTTGCCAGGCGTACCTACGGATTTCTTTTGTACATTTTTTTATCAATATCTGTTTTTTGCGTTACTGTATTTACTTCAATGTATGATGTAGGTATCGATAAAAATGTTTTTAAAGAATCAACGAATATCTATGTATGTATCATATGATATTCTGTAGTGGTGTTACAATTAAGTTATTTAATCATAATTTCGTTAATTAGCTACCTACTATTTTCATTTTTTGGTATTGAAATACTGCAGAAAATATATTTCCAAATAAACAAAATTCGTAATAATATTTTAAACAGCTTGTAATATAATTTTTTTAATATTTGATGATGAGGATAAATTTATTTAATATACAAGGTGGGTTATTAGTACGTCGCGGATTGTAGGTACAGTTTTTTTTTTGTATTTTGACATCCACTTATAGGTTTAATAATTAAAGATAGAAAGAAACTTTAAATACAAATGTACGACTTTTCCTTTATTTCATTTGACATCAAAATTTACTGGCATAAAATATATATGTTTAAAATAAAAAAAAATCATTAAAAAAAATTAAAATTCATCCTTATGAAAATAACAAACAACGCTTTTTATAACTAACCTTTACAACAACATAAGGAGAATAACTAAAAACGAAATAACATTAATATACCTACAATTTTACAAATCAACATGCAAGTGATTGTGATGATACAGTTGAAAATATGTTTCAATTTACTATTAATTGCTTCAAAAACAAATTCAAAATTATCAAGCATTTCGTCCTGTATTTTTTTTCAATACTTGCAAATTTTCAGGTAAAAAAAATATGTCTAAAGGACTGACAATGAGATCGGGGCTGTTTTCTGGCCACCTAAGGTTTCTAATAATATTTTTTAGTGTTCGTTGACGGGATTCTTCCTCCAAAATAAATTTGCCAATATTCCTGATGAACTTTTGCACATTAT
The DNA here is from genome assembly GCF_000390285.2 of Anoplophora glabripennis. NCBI lineage: Eukaryota > Metazoa > Arthropoda > Insecta > Coleoptera > Cerambycidae > Anoplophora > Anoplophora glabripennis. Next base: position 104,038 of record NW_019418820.1, on the reverse strand, counting down.
TGTTATTTGAATAATACAGTTAATTATGTTTTATTTTTCGTCATCAGAATAACCCATTGTAATTTTTTTAATTTTTTAAATTAAAATGGGTTATTCTAATAATGATAAATCCCATGTATTTTTAAAAGAAGGTTCGTTTCTGTCGTTTTTGTCTGATTGTGTGCGAGAGAGATAGAGTTATAGTGTGCGATAGAGATAGAGTGACTCTGTCCTCATAGAGAGCTTATCTCTCTCTCTCTCTGCTGCTGCTTCAGGAGTCTCCCCAGCAATTTCAGGACACCTAGGGAGGGAACGTGGGGTAAAGTGCGTGGCCTTGTTAAGCCTTCGTTATCGATCTATGATGTCACACAGTATAAGAAAAAAAAATGGTTTTTGCTCGTAACTCGGAAATGGCTGGAAATATAAACAAATTTCCCCTTGGTTCTGAGTAGAGTACTCGGTGGGTGACGCAGAGCGGGGTGTCACAATATATGAAAGAAAAAAAAAAACAGTATTTGCTTAGACTTTTAAGTATCAAAAAATCCCTAAGGTGAACAAATAAATCTCCCAAGGTGAACGAATGAAAAATGTCAAAACACGCATGTCAAAAAAAAACATCGGGACCAACGGTGAGTGACGTCATAGGATAAAAAAGTGTTTATAACTCGGAAACGGTGCGTTGAATCGAAAAAATAATTGAAAAATGTCAACTCCTCCCTCCCGGGTTCTGTATGTCCCTTATTCTGTGTTGAATGCAAAAGGTCCGAAGTCCGTATGTCGAAAATAAATTCTGGAAGCAAGAGGTATGTCGTGTTATAGTAAAAAGGCCGTATAACTCGGAAATGGTGCGTTAAATCGAAAAAATAATTGAAAAAATCTCCCCACACCCGTGGTTCTGTATGACAATTCTGCGTTGATGGAAAAGGTCCGAAGTCCGTATGTGGAAAATAAATTTCGGAAAGAAGAGGTGTGTGAGGTGATACAGTAAAAAAGGTCTTATAATTCGGAAACGGTGCGTTGAATTGAAAAAATAATTAAAAAAGTCTCCCCACTACTCTGGTTCTGATTGTCCGTTCTGCGTTGAATTGAAACGCTCCGAAGTCAGTATGTCGAAAAACAAAAAAGTTAGTTAGTTAAAAATTGCAACAGCAGTAGCGAACGCATTATCTTATCTCTGTATTGATTGATGATTTGTTGTTTTTTTAAATAAATTTCGTATTCAACTACTCCTTGAGGTTCCAGCAATTTTATATTGTGTTAATTTTTTTGAACACCTTGTGTCACAAATATGGGCACTACCAATGACATATGCAACATATATATGCAACACTTGTGTCAATAAATAGTTATTTACCTATCTAAAGAAATCAACAATAAGAGGCAGTACCCATCTAAGGATACACAATATGTATAATGCAATTTTTTTAAACATAGATTTTGATATCGTACCATATTGGAAGTCGACGCACAAATCCAAAAACATTACTTTCGAGTTTTTGAATTTTCCCATTCCAAGGTGATATAAAATAAATAATTAATTAAGTAAATTCATAGTTTCATAATTCTAACTTGATTTATTTTATTTAACATTTAAGGCAAATGTGATTTCCAAACACAAGATAAGTTCCATATCTCTTTAATTACGTAACTGAAAGCATTAAATTTATTTACCAGTTATTATTTGGCAACAAAGCCACCGCTGGAACTGCCGGCTATTAGAAAGTAGAAGAGTTACCACGCTAAATTTTATAGCGGAAGTCGGCTAAGGAGACCCTGCTTCCATTTCGGGTTGCCAATTTCCCGCATTTAAGTAGCAGTCTGTAGCGATACGCTATATTGTCTGTGCATTTATATAGAAATTATAATTCTTTGGTGGAATTGGAAAACTAAAGAGACAAACAAAATTATCTCTATCTATTTTTTTCCTCTACTAAACAAAACATTAACACAGCACAGAAAATCTAGCGTGTAATAAAAATATAACCGCATCCGTTTGACAAAGTTAGCTCATGGTCAAGGTTATTTGAAGGACATCCATTGCTTCTTGCAGATAATACAATCTATGACTCCAGATTCCGATAGAGCTCGAACTTTTAAGTTCATATGAGTGGTTGAGTTATTTTAACAGTCACTTTCATGGTCATTTGAAGGCCGATTATCTCTTCTCAGGTTGGTATCTCGATCTCCTCAGGGTAGCGAGACATCAAAAAAGAGTTGACATTGAACATGAGCTAAATTTATTAAACGGACACTAGTTTCAGATTAAACGACTCAAAAAACGTATGGGTATGGTGGTCTCTCAAATGTAATTGTTACAATTCAAACTGATCGTCAAAAAATGTATGTTACTTTTCTGTGTAAAACTACTTTTTCTAAATTCTTCAGTAATCAGGCAATAAGGCACGGACATAAGTTCGAAAACTTAGTAATATCCAAATTTAAGCTTTTAAAAGTCGATAGAGATTTTACAGATCATTTGATGTCACATACATTTTGTATATGTTAGTTTATTTTTTAAATTTGCACCGTTTGACACAGTTTAACAATCATATTTTGTTCCTTTAATACTTTAAGGAAGTTTTTCAAAAATAATATGAAAAGGATCGTCCTTTTTAAAGAAAATGATCGATAACGTACACTGTAAAAAAATTTCACTCAAATTTCACTCAACTTCACTCAATAATATATCAATTTCTGTCAACACCCGATTGAGTGAAATTTTCACTTTATTAGTATCAATACAACTGAGTGAAACTATTGCATCAGAAATTTGTGTTTTACTCAAATTCGAGTTACTGCTAACTATCAATTGAGCGATTTTTCACTCTATTCTGAGTATATAAAACCAATTTAGAGTTAACTTTTTCTCTAATATGATTAAAATTGAACTATAATTGAGTCATTTTTTACTCAGACTTGGTTTTAAGTTTTAATTAAGTAAATATTGAGTGCAAAAATAAATCACTCATAAAAGATTAATTAGTATACCTATTCAGTGTCGAAATTAAATCACTTCGTGGGGTATACTCCTGTCCTGGCTGAGATCCGCCAGCTGAGACCCACCATCGCCGACTAAGGCCTGTTCTCCTGGCGATCACGCTTTTCTGAAGCATCTAACAGGCCCCTATCAACTGTGGTCGAGATTACAGAAGCAATATGTAAGTGGTGCCATCTTCACGATGCCATTCAAATTACTCGAAATTAATATACAATTAAATTCACTCAGTAATGAGGACATTTACTCTGATTTAGGTACAAGTGCACCAAATACGATTTTACGTGAAGAATTTATTTAAGGAGTACCTATAGTTGAGTGAAAGTACGCAGTTTTATTTTAAATAAAAACACAAATTACTAAAATGCCCTATATTGAGTGAAAATGTTCTCAATAATGTCACTCAATGGATTCACTCTAAACCTTTATTGATTTCTCTCACACCGATTTTTTTACAGTGTATAATTATACTTGTGACATGTCTCCTTGTATACGAGACGTTAGCTACTGTTATAAAATTAGATCAATCATTTATAATCGTTAATAGATAGTCCTCAACTAATGTCAATTACTGAGTGCAATAAGTTATCTAGTTACCTTTCTAGAAGAAATGCTAGAAAAATGTGCCTATTCACATTTTGTTCTATTAAAATCGACTTAAAGCATTAAAATCGTGCTAATAAAACAATTTTTATTAAGTATGACATGCAATATTGTAACATTAATACAAAAAATTGCTATTATAATGGAGACTATCTTCATTTCGATTTCCTTCAGAGTACTAACAATTTTTCCATAATTAATTGCATTATCTTCAATGTATTTCTAAACTAATCTAAATAAAGTGCTATCCAAATTTTGATTTATTTGATAATAAAAATAAACCTCTCCTAGCTTTTCCTAAATGTGTTTAGTTTATTTAGTAATTGTCTTAATTTTCTTGTTTGAATTAAAAATTTCATAAAAATTTAAATTTATGGCGAATGCGCCGGAATAAAGAATGTTCCTGCATTCTAGTATATGGAACCATATAGCTATGATTTTTGCTAGGGGTGGGCCTAGGACTACAAGTTCTATGAAATGAAGCAAAAAACGCACTTCAAAACTTAAACACTTTTTCGCAATCAGCGACTTACCAACATAAAATTTCAAAACCTAAACACTTTTTGGTTTGACTGGATGGAATAAAGCGTCCAGTAACAATAATGTAATTTTTGAAACTTACAACGTGTAGTAACAATTAGGGGGGGGGGGGGCATATATGGAACTACACATTCTTGTGGTCAAAATAACTGTATTTAACTATTTTTACCTCTATCGAAAGTCACTTCAAGAACTGGTTGTTTTTCAAATTATAAAAACGTCTCTTCCGATTTAAATGAAATTTGGTGTGCCAGTACTTGTGTATACAGGGAGATTCACAACGTATCCAACAAAATTTGGGAATAGATACGTCATGAAAATTGGAATCAATATGGTAAAAAAATGTTTGTAAAATCCTTATAGCTTCCAAGGAAAAAATTATTGAAGTTGTAGTATTTACAACCCTTACATTGCTGGATTACTGTAGTCTCTAACGGCATTCGCGTTTAGTGTTTACATTAGTTTTTCAATTGTCAAAATTGGCTTACATGTATAGCAACTCGAAGTTGATGAATATCGTTTTAAATGATGGTGAGGCAAGACAACATTTGTGCAATGGTGAAGCATTTGTGTTATGGTGAAGCAAAACAACATTTGTGTTAGTTCGTGGAAACTGGGTAAAACGGGCCCAAATCTGTTTATACGTCACGTCGACAAAATTTTGAACAGTTGTTGTAATATCAGCTATGTCAAATTATTTTGTTAATTAAAATAACAAATTCAAAGGTATTTATGACTCAAATTATTTTGGTGAACAATTTTGAGGGAACTTTTAACAAAGAAATGAGCTTATAAAACAATTTTTAGTTAAAAAAACTAAAGTATGTGAGAATGGGAATATACAGGGTGATTCACAAATGATGACCAAAAATGAAACCTCGTATTCTTTGGTGAATTTTAAGGGGAGTCTTTCCTATACAGTTTTTATCTAGGATGCTTCGTTAAAAAGATACAGGTGTTAAACTTCAAAAAATATTTTTAATTTTGTTAAACAATTTAAAAACTAGTACGTGAAATAATTTGTAATTGGACACATGTATTTATATAAACTCTGTCCAAAATCGGAGGGCTTTTCCTAAAATTTACGTGATCCAGTGGGGAGATACAGGGTATCGGTTGGATATTTTTCTAAATACGTAAACTAGTACGCCACTGCTTTACGATAACAACCATGATATTTTCGGATTGGTTTTTCAATGTTACTTACTTTACTCTGATTTTCGAGTAAAACTTAAAAACCGAACTTAAAACACACTTCGGTATTCGAATATACTGCTTTTTAAAATTACATAGTGGGCTGCGATAGCAACCTTGACATTCAGAGCTGTTAGAAGAAAGAATAAATAATGTTTTTCATCAGATTCAAACAACAATAAATTTCGAACAAATTACATTTTCGTTACTAAAAAGATGGAAGTATTTTTGAACATTTACTCAAACAAAATCATTAAAATAATGACTAATGTTATTAATTCCTTTATTCGAATAAATAACCGAATGATTGGTCATTTAAAAGTAAAAGTGTTTTCAGTTGGTTTTTTAAGTTTTACTCGAAAATCTGGCTTTTTTGAAAAATATAAGAGCGTAGTAATTTGTAGAAAATTGAAAGACGAATCCGAAAATATCATGGTAGTTACCATAAAGCAGTGGCGTACTATTTGATTTAGAAAAATATGCCACCGATCCCCTGTATCTCCGCTACTGGAACAGATACATTTTAGGAAAAGCCCTCAGATTTTGGACAACGTTGACATAAATACATGTGTCCAATTTCAAATTATTTAACTTACTAGTTTTTAAATTATTTAAAAAAATTAAAAATAATTTTTTGAAGTTTAACACCCTGTATCTTTTTAACGAAACATCCTAATTAAAAACTTTATAGGAAAGACCCTTAGAATTCACCAAAGAATACGAGGTTTCATTTTTGGTCACCATCTGTGAATCACCCTGTGTTGTGTAGAATTTAAACCATTCTTATTAATACTAAGCATTTCTGGGTAAAACAGAACGTGTTTTTATTATTATTATTTTTTTAATATACACAATTTTTTTTTCAGCGTGTATTTCTAACCGTACTAAGTAATTATTTTATTAGTCATCACCGAAACATTTTCGATACAAATCTAATCTGTAATCTGAAATTAGATTTATTTGGTAATAAAAACAAATGTTTTGTGAATACAAAACTTGAATGTCCTTTCATGATACTGATTGGAACTGAGGTTATTTCAATTTTTTTCAAATCAAGTCTTTAAGATTTATTTGAAAAAGAAAATTAAAATTTTTTGTCAATTTTGACGCCTAAAAGAACAAAGGAACTTTGTTGATGCAAGTTTAGCTAAATTCCCTTATTTGACCATAAAAATTTGACTGGCGCATTCACCATAAGTTGAAATATTGTTAAAGTACCTAATCTAATTTAAATAAGAAAATTTAAGTAGTGTTAAGTAAATTAAATATAGAAATTTAATATTTCTATGAGTTCCTTTTATCTTCTGATGTAATAAAACATTGTAAAAAAATAATATAATGTAAATTCGAAGTTATTTATAAGTGAAATTATTTTGTTGTTGAATTTTTAGTAAACTTAATAATTTAACAAATAAATTCAACACAATATTTATTTATAAAAACTAAAACATTTGAGAATAAAAACATACCTTCCACACTTGTAAGTATGAGCAACACAAAGTTCTGTACAAACAGAAACCGACGCGCAGTTGTTTTAATATTAATATGCCTATATCAGTTACCAATAAATTGACCAAACTAATTAAAATTAAACGGACCTTTTTAATTTTAATTTTAAGTCAGTTTGATTTGGACGAGACATATTTACCTTGTGTGTTGTTTACAACGGAGAGATAAAATGTATTCTTGATTCAAGGTACTATTTTTCTCCGTAGAAAACAAACTATTTGAAGATGATTAATCTTCGCTAGGTATACAAAATAAATCTTAATGTAACAAATTCGCATACTATAGTCGAGCAGGAAGGGAATAAATGAAACTTTAACGAATAATATTAAGCAGTAATGTTATGCCTTTGTGTGATTCTGACCGGGTAAGAATAATAGATGGGGGCATAACGACAAAGCAGGTTGATGGAGGAGGTGTGAAGAAAGAGAAAAGGGTGGCAATGCCAAACGTTAGGGTCTGCGAGGCGCATGATAAATATCGGGGTTCCATATCTCTGCCGAGATTTTAAAGTTGCTTTATGTACTTAATCCTTATGATGAGACAGAAGTAAGATATAATTTATGTTACGGTATTTTTTTTTATAATTCATAATCGTATATAAAAATTTTTACTGTACAGTAAGGGAAAATTTTAAATACAAGCACAAATAGATAATAACGTTGTATAAATGGTATACGGGGTGTACCTTAATTCGGCTGCCAAACTTCTATAAGAAGTACTTTTATCAAAATCTTTTCAAATTTTCAAAACTAATTAAAGTGTCAAATTTGAAACAAAATTTTTACTATAAATATTTTGACTCTTCCACTTTAATAAATAAACGTTATTTGCTTGTCTTTTAGGTAATATGTTTTGATAAAAGACACCTATTTCGAGTTAAATGAAAACAAGTAATATTATTTAAACATAAAGATGATTATTTAAAACGTTGTATGTACTGAATAGAATTAGTTACATTTTTGCTAAGATTCGTCATTCTCAAGTTATTCATACCAATACAATCCCCTTGTGGCAGACACTTCTAACCATAATATTACAAGAATATTTATGTTTATGCTTAAAAGTGAGTCAATTTGTAAGCACATCAACAAAATTCTTCACACTTCTTTCTACACCACCTGTAAGGTAGTGTTCCTGGCATGTTTTAGTTTTCCCTGGAGGCCTAATGTTCTTTACAAATAACAATTTAAGTCATAATAATAATAATAAAAATATATTTACCAAGCAACAGCAACTAAACAAGAAACAAAATTAACGTTACGTATTTACAACAATTGTTCAAAATGCGAACCACCCACATCGATACATTTCTGACATCTGTTAATGGAATTAATTGAAGCTAATATCATCAATAACTTGAAAACGGCGAATCTTAGGGAAAAAATTTAAGTTACCTTTATTATGTATTTTGTGCATTAGAATATAAATCCGTTACAATAACTTGTAAAAAATGCAGTGGAGATGACCCCTGCCCAGTTGTACACCACTGGTTGTACCTTTAGAGCTGATATTTTAGGGAATGTAAGGTCTACTGTCATTTATTATCAGTACCAAATTTTATTGAGATCGAGTATAGATTCCGGAGGTATGAACAAAAAAATCAATTTTTTTAACAACTTCAACAAACTGTATCTCTAAAACGGAGCTGTTCCAGTCCAATGTGTATAAGGCAAACACATATATTTTAAAGAGATCTATTTGCCCTCGAAGTTTCCTGCATAAAATTCGGACCACCCTGTTACTACAATACAATAAATACTTTTTTTACGTTTTTCTAAATTGTGTATTCACTTTTGGTTGTGCATGTTGTATTATTTTTGGATGTAATTGTAACATAATATCATTTTTAAATTTATCTTAAAAAAACTGTATCCTTTATTTTCGAAAGCAATCATTTTTTTAGTTACCATAGCTGTTCATGAAAACTTATATTTTCTGAAAGATAAGAAAATAAGAGGCCAATGCAAACAAATTGAAAACTTTTTTTTACAATTCTTACCAAATGAACTCAATGTTCTTCGATGCCAGAAATATGAATATAATAAATATATTTAAACAAACAAATCTCTTTGTAGAGATGAACATCTTTGTTACAGGTAATGAGAGAACAACAAAAATACAAAATATTTTGCATGATTTCATTATTTAACAATTTCAATTTATCGGGTATATGTTTTTTTTTATTAATTATATTTTTGCATTAATGCAGTTAAAAGAGAGTAAAAATACTATAGCTAATAACAGAACATGATTTTTTTTAATAAAAAAGCAGTTTGCATTTTTTACAAAGCTATGGAAAAAATCTATTTCTTCTTTGTATAAATATGAGTAAAAAAACATGTACCGAATTTTGTATTAATACTTTCACTAATTTAGATATTAAGAGAATGTATTACCATCTTCAAGCTGATAGAGTTATATGTATATTTAACTATTTAATTTTAACTCTGTGGCATTATATAACACCGAGAACAAGTAAAATAGAGAACTTATATATTTATAATGGACAATACTTACAGCAGATTTCGCATTACGTATTATTATAAATTAATCAATATTCGTTTCAGTAATATCTGTATAAATACAAATGTAATAAACATAATTCATATGGAGGAAAAGCTTCTATTAAATTTTGTAATTTGATTAACGTCATATTCAATGGAGTTCTACCAAAATTTTGGAGGAGGAAAGTAATACTGTTGAAAGAACATTTAAAAAAATTGCCTTTACTTTTTTTGAACTATGAAAGATGTGTTCCAAATTCTTATGTGAGCTTGGATCTCTAACTACGGAAAAAGTCAAAAACAAACAAATTTAACCATCAACAATAATTACACACAAATAGATTTTCAAAACAGTAACACTTATTAAAGTGCCCGATACATAATGATGTGTATTTTGTATTTGTCTGCTGTTTTCAGTGTGGTATTTTTGGTTAGGCAAAACTATTTTCACAAAAATAACCTTTGACTAATTCTTTTGACGCAAGGGTGTATGACATTCATTTTTTAAATTTTTTCATAGGTGGCAAAAACCCAAAAAAAGAATATGATTTCCTGGTTTATATGGATATACTGGTTTTTTATGTCATAACTAAAGAATAAATTGTAAAGTCATTTACGTGTCCACTTAATTATTATGAATTTGTATATTTTGTATATACCGGGTTTTCGGGCATGCCCTTCTCAACTAAAATAATGGCGTCCACGTACCACTTCCGGTTATACCGGAAGTCGCCATCAACTTGCTTATTTTAAATTGAACACCCTATATATAATTGCAATTTTGGATTCTACGTGTTATTTTAGGTGGACTTTTATGAAGTTTCCCTATTCCTAAAATTAACCGCTTTCAAGATATTTAATTTTTTTCAAAAAAATGGAGAGAAACAGTGACTAGCTTCAAACCATGTGTATTTTATAGTAAGAAATATAAAGCAACAATATTTCTAGGGGGGATAGTTGGACCCCTAAGCTTCCAATCCTTACTTTCAAAGTGGCTTAATAGCATACAGGGTGCTAGAAATTTAATGCCCAGTTTAGTTAACTTCAAACCTTCATAAGTCGGTTTTTTAAGTGGAACACCCTGTATGTTTTACATATACAATTTTATTCTCTTTCGAACGGTATCAGGGTTCCCTATACCTATCTCTTCTAGTTTTTAAGTTATCTACTATTTTTTGTGTAATCACCTAAAATCATGTAATTTCTTGCGAGGATAGCTGTGGAATTTTTAGCAAAACTTCAAAACAAACAAATAAACTTTCACCAGTTATTTATTATTATTTATTTACAGACGTTGCAATGGGATTCTAAGCAGAACATTTACAGTTTTTAATGAGACATATCCCAATTTTCCACCAAGGAGCAGATTAAAGTTAAGAAGAATTCTAAAAAATCTATTTCATACATAGTAATACACAATTTTAATAATGTATGTTGATAATAATAATGCATTAAGATAAAAAAATACTTAAAAAAGTCATATGACCCCCATTAACAGCTAAGCATTTGTGGATTCTAGAGATAACACCATCAGTCACCGCTTTTGCTATTTCAGCTACAGGCAATTCATGGAACGCTCTTCGTATTCGAGCAATCAAATCCTCTTTTGAAGCAACGGGTGTAGATTAAACTTTTTGCTTTATTACTACCCAAACATAAAAATCTAATGGAGTGAGGTCGGGAGACCTCACTGGCCAATTCCACGGTCCTAGGCGTCTCATCCATCTATCTTCAAATATTTCAGTCAGCTGTTAATCGATTTGATTGTGACAGTGAGGTGGAGCCCCGTCTAATTGATACCAACACTTCCTTAGTTGGTCTAAAGGTATATCATCTAGAAAATCTGTCACAACCTTTTGCAAAATATTGAGATATCTGTCGGCATTTAAATTTTCTTCGTAGATATGGTAAGAAATTTGGTTTTATTTTGAAATTTTCTTTTCCGGATAACATGAGGGTTTTTAAATGACCACAAATGAGTATTACGTCTATTAAAAATAGTTTGTCTCGTAAATTTTGACTCGTCTATCCATATATGTTGCAAAAATTGTGGATCTTCTTGGTATCGCACTAACATCGTTTCACAAAGTTGTACATGTTGCACGGCGTCACCCGGATGAAGAGCAGAAAGTAGCTTAAATTTGTATGGATGCATATCATTATAGTTCTTAACATACTGTGAATAGACACTCGTGAAATGCCTAAGTCATACTCTGTGGCACGAGTTGAGGATTCTGGATGAATATTAAAATAGGCTAGCACATTTATTACATTATCTTCATTTGAAGTGATTGGGTTTTGGTAAAATTCTTTCTGCATAAATTCGACCATACTATAGTTGATTTGCTAAAATTCTTCTTAACTAGGTGGCTCATTGGTGGCAAATTTGGATACCTGTCTTATTAAAAACTGTACATGTTCTGCTTATAATTCCATTGCAACGTCCGTGAATGAATTTAAAATATCAGCAAATGAATATTTATTGTTTTCCATTTCTTATAAACACAAAATTAAACTGTCACTGCAAGCGACTAACAATAAATTAACAGTTTAGTTGATTGTTTCGAAGTTTTGCTAAAAATTCCACAGCTATCCTCGCAAGAAATTACATGATTTTAGGTGATTACACAAAAAATAGTAGATAACTTAAAAATTGGAAGAGATAGGTATAGGGAACCCTGATACCGTTCGAAAGAAATTAAAATTGTGCATCAGAATATAGAAAAATATACAGGGTGTTCCATTTAAAAAAACCGACTTATGAAGGTTTGAAGTTAACTAAACTCGGCATTAAATTTCTAGCACCTTGTATGCAATTAAGCCACTTTGAAAGTATGGATGGGAAGCTTAGGGGTCTAACTACACCCCCCCCCTCCCCCAAAAATAATGTTTCCTTCATTTTGAAGCTAGCAACTGTTTCCCTCCATATTTTTGAAAAAAAATTAATATCTCGAAAAGTTTACCTAAAATAACACGTAGAATCCAAAATTGCAAAAATATAGGGTGTTCCATTTAAAATAAGCAAGTTGATGGCGACATCCGGTATAACCGAAAGTGGTACGTGGACGCCATTATTTTAGTTGAGAAGGGCATTCCCGAAAACCCGATATCCCAAATTTTCAAAATTCAAATCGAAGTAGTCCCTGAAATAATTCTAATGTCACTAATGCCGTCACCGTGAGACACCCTGTATGTATTATTTTCTTGATATGTAATTAGGCAGATGCATATTTTTATATTCAATGCACTGGTCAGAACACCGCAAAATGCATTGTTTAAAACATCTTTTCTATTTTCGTATTTAAAGAACATATCAATGCAACAATACACGATTGTTTAAAAAAGACGATTTACGAAACTGAGGATACGCAAACATGTTTCTCGTACGGAGTTCTCGAACTACCCGCAATCGAAAGAAGCAATTCCTCAACGAGGAGGCTACCGAAGCTAGACAACAAGACAACATCAAATGAGTGGGGGCAGTTACCTGATAATCTAAATAGTTCCCGTAGCCCATATGGTTGCAGGGACATGGGCAGTTCTGGATGTGGTGCCGCAGTTCCGGATCCAGCATCCACGGGTCCGGCTCGGTCCCGTGGCCCCTGTTGACCATCGGGCCCTTGCATCACGGCTGCATTGATCACCTCGTGCTACCTGCACTGACTGTCGAGTGCCTGGAGATGCTGTCCCCCGTTACCATGACGGCGGCGCGCGCTTGTGCCGCACGTGATCTGCCGAAACGGCGTCACTCACGCGAACGTCCGCGGCCAGGTGTTGAAACCTCCAATACTTCCGACTCCCGATCATCCATCCAACCGGACGATTACTCCCATGGCCAGTAAAAGAACCTCCAGCGGGTCGGGCGGGTGATGTAATCGAGCATCGCGAGAGGGTCCTTCATCCGAGCGAAGAGGCGAGACTACGTTTCGCATGAAAGGGGTTCATTGTGCACGTTATAAATAGGACAGGTGGTCCCGTAAATACTTTATGGGCGCCGATTGTGACGGGAAATTGCTTCTGTCGATGAATAGCATCTTCTAGGACATCTTCAGAGACGAGCCGCGAGCGTCGGTCGATAGAGTTGCATCCGCCCAAAGCGCATGATTGTACCTGTTGCCGCGGCCCGTAGGGATGTCGGATGAATGCTGATACCATTATTATATTTATTTACACCGCCATGGTAATTAGGAGGTACTCAGTGTTGACTGTGATGTGGCCAGAGATGAATAAGCAGCCCCCCCTACGTTAGTTGACTGCGGCTTTGGAAACTTTCAGGTAATTACCATCGTTTCTGCCATTTCTGTATATTTTTCTATCATTAAAATCTGCTGTCGTTTTAGATAATAAATTTGTGATTTATGATAGTAAAAGCCGTCTATGAATGTAGATGCTATTGTGAAGAATGCAAGCGGACATAGGTACACAAAATAAGAGGAAACATTAGTGGTAAACATTGGACTAATTATTTAAGATAATTAAATACTTGTAATGGCTGGATAAGTAAACGATTTATTTCTTGAACTGAAATATTATATCTAAAGGGAATAGCTTATTGAGCATATGAAAACTGCACCAGCAACTAATGAAGAGTTTTTACCTTGCATTCATTGTTCTTTATATAAAACATCTTACACTTAATTTCAGTCTTCTACTCCGTTAATTAGGGAATAATGGGGGTGGCAACCCTTAACGTTAAATAATTTTTTTCGAAATTACTCGAGATATCTTAACGGGGTTGAAACTATTTATAAATGCCTACGAATTACAAATTCTAGATTTTTTCCAGAATTTTCGCTCGATTAAAAATGGTAGAAAACGAAAACCTACCAAAAAAATACAGTTCATTAATTTATTATTTACCTATTATATGTAAAAAATACAGATGATCCGAATTGGTGGAACACAGTTAAAAAATAAAATCCATAGTATCAAATATCCATATAAAGAAGTGTAATTTGACAGAAACAATAATACAAAGTACATATAGACATAACATATAAGAACTATTTAGAATAAAATATAAGAATTATTTAGAACCGGAGCTTAATCACCGTCATTATTTTCTTCCACAGTTGCCCATACAAGCTTAATCAAATATGGAGGTCAATATTTCAGCTGGTTTTAAGATTTTAGATTTGTAACGGTCATGTGACAAATAATAAATTACTCTCACTATATGGGAACAACAACCCACGGTTCTATTTACGTTTGCACAATCACACACATATCTTTGAATACCTTTGAATATCTTTAGTTCTAAAACAGATTCGTAATTCTTTCGCCACCTAGTATAAATAACCCTTTATATTTTTCAATTGTTCTCTGCTACACTGTAAACAAATTTCACTCAAATTTCACGCAATTGAGTGAAATTGTCACTCTATTAGTATGAGTACAACTGAGTGAAACATTGCATTAGAAATGAGTGAGTTTTACTCAAATCCAAATTACTGTTACTGAGTTATCAGTTGAGAACTTTTGACTCTATTCTGAGTATATAAAACCAATTTAGAGTTTACTTTTTCTCTAATATGATTTATATGTGCTAAATTCACAAGATGCTGCGATAAAACAAATTAAGCCAAATATGATAACCGAACCTGATTTATTACTGGCTTTTTCTATAAGGGACTGTGCCTCTGCGTTTACTGCCCCATTAACAACAATCTTTAATTTATCAATAAAAACTTCTTGTTTGAATGTTGGAAACTATCTAGAGTGTGTCCAGTGCACAAGAAGGGCAGTAAGAATTAATTGGTTAATTACAGGCCAATTTGTATTATTTGCAATTTCTCCAAAATATTTGAGATTCTATTACATGGCTTTTTATACAGATCCTTGTATTGGCTGTTGTCTTGGGAGCAACACGGTTTCATTAAGGGATCCACTGTTACTAACCTTGTCCAAAAAACTCAGTTTATTAGCGAGAAACTTGAGAAGATGAAACAAGTCGATGTTATCTATACCGATTTCACTAAAGCTTTTGACAGACTCGACCAGGACCTCTTGCTATACAAACTAGACGGGTTTGGTGTGTCCGAATCACTTTTGCAACTTTCTGAATCGTATTTACAAAATAGGTATCCGTTTGTTCAGCATCGTGGTTTTAAATCGCATAAGTTTCATCAAATATCTGGTGTGTCTCAAGGATCTATACTCGGACTCTTACTCTTTGTTCTTTTTGTAAAATACATCATGGTTGATCTACAGGTACACCATTTAATGTATATGCAGATGACCTTAAGCTATTTTGCGAAATAAATACCATTGCCGACTGCTATATGTTACAGAATACGCTTAATGTCATTAGTCTGTGGTGTCTAAATAATAATTTAACGCTAAATGCCTCCAGGTATAATATTACATTCACCAAAAAAATATTCTGTACTATTCGATTATAAATTGGATAATATAATATTGCATAGACCCGATTACATCAAAGTCCTTGGAGTTACATTTGACCCTACATTATCTTTTACAAAACATATAGACATAATTGCGTCATCTGCTTTCAAGAATATGGGGTTCATGATAAGAAATTCCAAAGGCATTTTTAGTATTTCTACACTACGATTGCTATACACTACTTTTATTCGTTCTAAATTAGAATATGCATCAATAGTTTGGAACCCAATTTATGCTAATTAAATTGCAACTTTGGAAAGAGTACACCGTAGGTTTATGAAATCAGCTGTGTACTTATTGGACGGTACATATCCCCTTCAGGGTTTTCCGCATGATCTATTAATTCAGCGTTTCAATATTCATGTCCTTGCTAAAAGAAGATCTGTTTTTCAAGTAATGTTTTTGTATAAAGTTCTACATAACATTTTGGACATTCCACGTGTTAATATTAATATCAAAGTACCATGACTATCAGCTAGAAGTAATAATGTTTTTAATCTACCCGCAACACGTAGTAACATCCTAGTAGCATCACTATTGTTTCAAATTGTTTCCAAGTACAGTGAAATAGAAAATAATGTCGATCTTTTTTGTCGTTTGGCTAATGATATAAAAAATGCTTTACTTATGTAATCATATCTGTCTTTTATAGTTTGTTGCGGTTTTATTTTGTTCGTTATATTTGTGTTATTTGTAAGTTTGTACTATTTTTTTTTCTCTATTTTTTCATAGTCAATTAACTTTTTTTATATTTTATTACTAGACTAAACATATCCTGTTATTGGGCATCGCCTGTTGAATGTGCATTTTTTAAATAAATATATAAATAAATTTAACTATTATTGAATCATTTTTTACTTAGACTTGGTTTTTAATTAACTAAATAAATCACTGATAAATGATTAATTAGGATAACCAGTGTTGAAATTAATTCGCTTCGCGAGGCATCCTCCTGTCCTGGCTGAGACTCGCCAGCTGAGACACACCTCCGCCGGTTAAGGCCTGTTCTCCTGGCGATCACGCTTTTCTGGAGCATCTAACGGGCTCCTATCAACAGTGCTCAAGATTACAGAAGCAATATGTAAGTGGTGCCATCTTCACGGCTCGATTCAAATTACTCGAAATTAATATACATTTAAACTCACTCAGCAATGAGGGCATTTACTCTGATTTATCAAAATGCCCAATATTGCGTGAAAATGTACTCAATAATTTCACTCAATATGGATTCACTCCGAACCTTTATTGCTTTCACTCACTACGATTTTTTTACAGTGTAGTTGGCCTAGACAGACTTAATGGTATCCCAGTTTATTAGTTCAAAATTGCAGTTATCCAAAGTGTAAATTCAGGTTCATGTAGACACGTGTAAATTTAGGTACGCGGTATGTATTATAATACATCAACGTTCGTATGAGTACATGTAATTCTACTTCAAACGGAACCACTGCCGCATCACTCGTATATTTTAAAGGAAGTCTCTAATGAGAGAGCTCTTAAGATAACATTTGAGTTATAGTCCCACCTTTGACTGCGTCTCTGTCATTTGTAAAGGATGTAGAAAGAATGTAAAGGTGTAGATATATTCTTCTCTGTAATGAAAAAAGTTAAAAGAATATACATGTTGAAGAAGTACAATATAATAAGCACATTTAATTGAAATCGGAAAATTACAATAATAATAAGAGTTGTTACATTATTTTTAGAAAATAATTGATTTTTAATAATAATAATTCTTTGTTGTTGCTGTTTTTTTAGTACAGTAAATAAATAGTGCATTATTGTGCAAAAAATGTTAAACGTAAAGGTTAGTCACAGTTATTGTTACTTCTAATAATGTAAACAGGTCAAGTTTCCATAAAATAGGGAAATAGAATATATTAATTTATAATTACCTAATAACGTGGATGTGCAATCACATTTAAGCTCTTGTGTTAATTAAATATAAATTTTTTAAATTTTAGTTGCAGTAATATGTTTATACAATGCTTCAAATCGATTTTCGCTGTTCAGATTTTCCATAGATTATTTTGTTTGCTTGGCAAACAATTGTCAAAAAGTGAATATTGTCGGCAATATATTATCTTCCTCATCTGTAATTTATGAGTAAGAGATAAAAAGGTAAATGTTATTATAACACAGTCACAATTACAATAAAAAAACTGTGAAGATAAATAAAGTAAATTTACCTTCATTTATAAAGTACTTATCCCATGCGTACAGTTTGTCGCAATAACTAAGTGCTTAAGGTATCAAATCGTTTTATTCCCATGCTATTTGCATGGAAACATTATTATCAGAATAAGGTAAACTTTATAAATTCAGAAACAACTCGGGATACTACAATTAATACTTGCACCTAAAATTCCTAATGTAGGAACAAACATTACCATATCCACAAACACTTTAGTATTGTCATCATTCCGTCATTGTTATTAACTTGTATTTTAGAAGATTTTGATTCAGAAAAGAAGTCTTCGAAAACTGAAGAAGTACTCGTATTTTTCACTTTCTGCTTTAACACTTTGATGGCGTTATTCTACACTAAAGACCACACTTAACGTTAAAAATAATATTAATAGCAAATTTCTCAAATTTATTGAAACTACGATACGAAAAATATGAATCTAAGAAAAAACCCAGAAGATCAGATTAATAAAAGGGGCCTTTTTTTGTTGAATACACAAAATGAAAATAATGAACATTACTGAAATGTGCGTTTTTTGAGAGAGGCTAGCTAAGGCCCATTGAAGAGATTTCCATTGTTATCCAAACAATTGATTTCCTATATATGTAACTAGTTGGTACAGTTAGTATTTGAATAAATGGTGTAAAGAAGTTGGTTTGCATATTTCTGGACAATTATCATGTCGTTGTTAATTTCTTAACGGTTCCAGAGATATTATCATTTTCTTTTTCACAATAAATTCTGATTGGAAATTAAGACCTCTAGTTAGTAATTATGTATGCTGTGTCTACTGGTCCATAGTGTTCCGGTGCATAGCATGACATCACTGGTCTGTTCTGTGACTTTCCGATAATTGGTTTTTATTTATGAGTCCTTTCCGAATTGCAAGTAGCTCTAAGCACCCATCTCTCGAAAATATTTAGATTTTTCTGGATTTTTATTGCTAGTCTGCAAAGTTCTCTCCTAAATTTTCTTTCACTTACTAGAATTTTCACTTAGGTCTTTTAAAGGTCCTGCATCTAACCTTTGCTCTTCCCTGTTGTTACTTTTTAGGTGGCAACGTTACTGCAGTATATATTTTACCACATGTACTGAGGATGCAGTATATATTGGGATCTTGCAGAACATCTCTCTTATAGTTCATCCTGCTCTACATTTTATTGTATTATAAACTGTAAAATTAAGCTCGCTCAGTGCGCTTTTGATTGTTGATAGATAAGTCCTTGATTTTCCTTGATTTTAGACATCCTACTGATGATTTGGTTAATATTTCTGTCAATATATCAAATTCCTTTGAGAGTTGATCTTAGATCTAAATACTACGAGTAATTACATTTTTAAATACACCCGATTCACTTTTAAATATTAGACATTAGTTTTGCTGAACACCCGCCTCTTTATTGGTCAACTGAGGTAAAGATTTTGTAAGTCAATTAGGATGGGAATGGCAGCTCTAGCCGAAATATATAAGAAAAACAGTAGTTATAGACAAAAATATTTAACGTGCTTTCTGACAAATCCCATTCTGGAGATTTGGCATCAACATCAATCAGCGTAATAGACTGTGGATCAAATTCATCGATTCTTTTCAGTATTTATCTGTGTTTTCTCTTAACCATTTTTCACATTTTACTGAAAATGTAGAAGTAGTCTATTCTTTTCAATTATTCCATCGGTATTGTTCTCAAGTGGTTGTTATTCGTTTTTTTTTTGTATTTTTCTCTCGTAGTTGAAATTATTAGCATATTTTATTATTTGTAGCATAGGCGATGAACGAAAGACCTTTATCAGGAGGAGGATGGGCACGAGGTGGCGCTTCCGAAGTTGTAAGAAGAGCGCACCCAGCGTCTGGAGCTCAATGGAATGTCCAAGTCGTGAGAGGAAAAGTGAATGGAAAATGTCTGTGGAACGCCTGTAAAGCTCTTAGTTTAGGCCTATTGCTCATGGTACTGGGTGCAGCTATGGCCACTATTGGTAAGATATCGTTCTTTTTACGTCTCTATGTCGATCTTTTTCAAAAAGCACTTTTTTTTGTTTACAAATCAAAAAACTAAAAATGTATTATTTTTATATTTTTTTTTTATAAAACTACATCTCAAAAGGAACAAAATGAAAAAAAAGTTTGTGATATCTCTAGTTTTTGCCAAGTTACAAGTGTTTGAAATTTATTTACCCAACATATTCAAATGCTTTTAAATGTCAGTGTTGCGAGAAACAACTACTCCGAGGGCTATATGTCACTACCGGCATTGAATTATACTCGCAACACCTAGTGCAACAGCTAGGATCGTTTGTCAGTTTAACCCACCAGGCACAGACCGGTTTCGGACTTATTAGTCCTCAACAGTGTGTCATAGCTGTTGCACTAGTTGTTGCGAGTATAATTCAATGCCGGTAGGGGCATATAGTCCTCGGAGTAGTTGTTTCTCGCAACACTGACAATTAAAATATCGTCTTCGCCCTCTGTGGGTGGCAGTCATGCAACAAGTACCTGCAATATAGCAGCACGACAGATGGAGCCATTTGCGCGCGCGCGTACAGTTCATTCAAATGCTTCTTTAGGAATTGAAATAAAAATCGGAAAAATTCTAAAAAACCAATGGGTACAAATAATACCAAAAAATCAGGAAAATTAAAATGGTCGAGTCACAACCTCAGTGATTTCGCATGTACAAATAGCGTCACTTTCTAAGGATGACTTCGACTGTTTACCCCAGTTTCCCTTGCTATTTTTATATACAATTTTGTAACCAAAACAGGAAGGAAAATTGTGCATGTTGTTTTAACCTTAGTCATCGAGAGAAAGAAGCAGGCCCAATGGAAATGTTTATTTTGCTAATAGTTCAAGATTGTATTAAATGTCATTGAAAGACTAATAAAAAATTGTTTTGCTTTTGTAATTAAGAAACTTTATAAAAATAACATGCTTCTTCTTCGTCTGTTAAGGATGAGATGATAATTCTAATAGTAATTTTGTCAAAACGCTTTAAAGTTAAAATTATTTATGTTTAGATATGTAAACAAAACGGTTATTTAAATTTGATATTAATCCTTTATTTTAGGGTATTATGCAGAAGATTTATCCATTGCTCAAGAGGTGCGAGGGAATCATACCGTTAGGGTAAAAAATGAATCCCGAGGATTTCACTTAAACAATCTTTCTTATGCAGGACCCATAGTTATGGGGGTCGGAGGTAAGAGGATACATTTTTGTCGTACATTCGGGATATAACAGCGACGTTACGTTGAAGGAAACACAACTTTGCTTAAGAATCACATTGTTAGTAGCGAAGCATATATGAAAAAATTAGTAAAATTTGAAACTTTGCTTATTTGAATGAAAGATAGCCAGATGGACGGATTCAACCCTTCCATAATTACGTATTTATCCAAATTGTCCAGAAATTAGAGTAATATAATTTACTTTCATCTTTGATCCACCACTGATTGCGTTCTTAACATTGTCATGGTTTGAAAATATCAAATCAAGATGCACAAACGTTGTGATCTGGAAATAGTATTCTTACAAGAAGAGTCTCTTCAACATCAAATCGTTTTTTGACAGTTGAACTTCTTGAGAACCCACTTTCGATACAATTGGTTAGTTTTTGGTCTAAGTTTTTCTAATGTAACATTGTACCAAGTCTGGTACTTGACTAATTGACCAAAAACTACTCATGTCACATATTTCAATGACTGTAGAGCACTTAAGAATCGTTATAGGAAAAAAGTTAATCTTGTATTTTTGTTTGTTTTGATCCAACATCGCTGTTACACACTGTATATTAGACATAATAAGAAATATGACACCATCATAAGTTTTTTCTTTCTATATGAAACAATACGTTACAAATAATTTTTCCACTTGGAAACTTTCTGATAAACTGCTTTATCTTCTTTCCCTGAAAAAGAAAAACATAGATTTAACCTATGAGGACATAATTCAGTATCAGAAAGTGAATTAATGCTTTTCTCCAACAAAGGAGGGAAAAGGAGATCTTCCAGAATGTATACAATATATCCATGGATAGAGTGAACAAAAGGAATTTTTTTTATTTTACATTTTACGGAAAAAAGCATATCTGATAAAAAGTTTTGCTTGCATTTAAAATGTACGGGGCGTCTAAAAAATTGTTCGGAATTAGAAGTTACGAAAAAATTTTATTAGTGGCAAAAATGTATGTCCACGATTGAGTGTACAGGTTGAAAATGTTGTTAATTTTATTTATAATTTTTCAATGAAGTATTAAATATGAAAAAGGATATTATAGAATTCCAAGTTGTGGCAAAATTAGTACACTTTGTTTATTAAAAGATATGTCGACGGATATAATTCACATCAGGAAAAACTCTTTCTCCGCTATGGGGAAGAAATATATTTTTTTCTAACTCTATATATTGTTTGTAATTATTATTATAATTATTTAATTTTGACGTTATTTTATTTTACTTCAAATACTAGGTTGAGACGAAAATAAGGAGTTGCGAACCCAGTTTTCAACCATACTGTAGAGATAGGCGACCAAGTGAAACTTTTGTTTTTGTCTGTAAATCGGAACGACTTCCATTAACCATGTTTACAGACGAATTCACTTGTTCGATCAGTAACATTGTTGCGACATTCAATTCCTGAAAATTCTTATTTTAGAATGCCACCTATGAAACAATATTTCAAGTAAACGTTTGGTGTGTATGTGCAGTTTCCTTTTATGGAATAATAGAACCATACTTCTTTGAAAATACATGCAACTGGATCAGCTACGTGAATATGGTCCAAATGTTTCTCAATGAATTGGAAAATTTACCACTGGTCTACCGAAATTCTCTTCATTTCCATCAACATTACAGTTTGCTATAAGTGTTACGATCTGGTTTTTCAATCACTGAATTGTCCGGCATCATCCATATCCATGGCCTCATGGTGTCCAGAATTAACAACCATGGACTTTTGCGTGGGGAGTAGCCTCAACAGATTATGTTCAATCTTTGGACAATAAATAACATGGACTAGCTAAAATAATGTATTAAGGAAGCTGTACAGTTCATATCTTTAAAAGAAGTTAGACAAAGCTATGAGGAATTCCTTGCTCGCCATCAAATGTATATGGACGTTCGTGGAGGAGTGTCTGAATAATGTTTTATTATAATTTTTTTCCCAAATTTATTGTGTTCTTAAAACATTTAAACCAGTTTTGTGTAATAATTGTTTGTTTGCTAAGTATAACTTTCTCGAAAGAGTAAAATTAAAGGTAGTTTACTCTTATGACATTTTCATATTTTTAATTTTCTAAACTTATAGTTATGTAAAAGTAATAATGACTTTGATAATCTTAAAATACTTTTTATTATTAAGGAGCAAATATATTCGAGTAATTCCAATTTAGTTATATAACAAACTTCCTTAATACTATAAAATCATATTAATATTAAAAATAACATTGTCATTTCGCACTGTTAAGTAAACTCAAAAATTAGTTTAATGTATAAAATTTTCCCATGAAAAGCTAGATTGTTGTCTATGTGCAGCTACCAGTAATTAATTTAAACTAACGCTGGTGAAACTTTTTCTATACATATATTTTTATAGCGACTCGCCCAATACATGAAGGAAATACGAAAGCCGTATCTAACATCGATTAGTTTTTTGTTCAGGGGTGTCTAACTTTCAACTTTTTTGTCTATTGATCGCTGTTTCACACTCGTTACTTTCTCTAATAATGATCAGATGGCCGGCAACTGATAGGCGGATGGACGGTTTGTTGAGGCGTTATAACTAGATTACTAGCCTCTTAGTTATTTCAAAGAGGCTCTACAGAGTTGCAACCCCGTGAATAATAAAAAAATTACGAATACTAGATAATTTATTACAAATTGCTAAATATGTCTGTGACAATAAAAGTTAAATGAGAGTTTTACTGCTTGATTTGTTAATTGTTAATTAATATTTAATATTCCATTTAAGTTGTTTGAAATATTTAAAAAATAGAACTCAATTTTTTAGTGAAAATATACCTATTTTTAATAATCTTTTTTATATCTTGTTCTCTATTGTAGTTATATTGATTTGAACATTATTAATAACTTAATAATACGAATATTTCTCATCGCTCTAATGTCAGGTTAAATTTTTATAATGAAAAACAATTTACTTTTCGAAATATCTGTACTATCTGTAATGAACAAACTATCAATAAAATAATATAACAAATTGAGAATGCTGGTAATACTCGTTAAAATAAGAGGAAACTATTTAAAAATTCTGCATGGGAATTGGTGACGTTCAAGTCATTCTAAATAAAAAAAGATTACTGTTTTAAGTCGACAGGTTCTCCAGACAGACTCCAGTGATTTTGATAAAAATACTAGTGGCAACCGGACTGTGCCATCATATAAAACACTGTAGATATATGCTCTTTTGACACTGACTTTGAATCCGTAAAAAATAAAAAAAATCATTATTCGTTTTCAAGAAAAAAACATTGAAATAAAATTTTTGGAATTTTGTATTTTTACATTTAAAATTGTTTTATTTTAATTTATAGCATGTGTTAACAACTGAAAACATACAACAAAACATTAATTATTAAACTGCAAAAAGTTTCCTACTTCAGATGATAAATATAATAATTCCATTGCATTCTTTTCCATTTTACCGTTTTGTTTGATATCATTTTATCGGAAATGGGTTATTGTTGAAACCATTTTCAATTGTATCAAATCTCATATTCGGCTTACAATCAAAGTGTAACTTTTACATTTATCAATTTTTCATTATGGTTTATTCATTAGCTGAAAAAGTTGAAATAATTTTTTTTATGGAAAACAAAATGAATGTGCTAGAGAAACTGGTCGAATTTTCAATGAGTTGCATCCAGGTCACCAAACAAGTCATACGTACGTGAGCCAGATTGTTAAGAAATTTCGAGAAACTGGGTCCGTAGCAAGTCTTAAGAAAACCAATCCTCCTAACGAATTAATGGAAGTAGGAATTTTGGGCGAACTGACAATGAATCCACACCAATCCGTGCGATCGTTAGAGCGTACTACAGGGATCCGTAAGTCGAACGTTCATCGGATTTTGCAAAAACACAAATGGCATCCGTACAAAACGCATCTTGTGCATTGTTTGAACGAGAATGATCCGGATCGAAGAATAGAATTTTGTGATATCATGTCTAACAGAATTACAGAAAATCAAAATATACTTTACAATATCTGCTTCAGTGATGAGCGTACGTTTTTTCTCAAAGGTACAGTGAATAGGCATAATATTCGTTATTAGTCGGGTGAAAACCCTCATTGTGTTAGGGAATCGCACACTCAGTATTCAGAAAAGCTGAACGTCTGGGCAGGAATATTGGGTAATCACATAGTTGGTTCATTTTTTTTAGATGGCCCTTTGACTAGAGCCAGCTATTTACGTTTGTTGGAAGATCATATTGATCCCATGATCACTGAAATTCTGGAGAATGATGATCAGTTGGATGAAAATCTTGTGACGTTCCAACAAGACGGAGATTCAGCCCATTTTGAGCGACGAGTTTGGCCTTATTCCAGGACAATGGATAGGTAGCCGTGGGGCTATAGAATGGCCAGCATCTTGAAGATTTAAGACAACGTATTGTAAACGAATGTCGGAATTTAACCCCAGAGGTTTTTGCAAATGTAAGGAGATGTTTCGCAGACAGGCTCCATATTTGCCAAGAACTGGGTGCACGATTTGAGCATCTATTATAAACAATTTTAAATGTAACAATACAAAATTCCAAAAATTTAATTTCAATGTTTTTTTTGAAACGAATAACGATTTTTTATTTTTTTTACGGAATCAAAGTCAGTATCAAAAGAGCTTTCAAACTATACTTGTACGGAGGATTGGCGCCCTCTGTGCAGGTATGGTAGAGTGGAAGAATGTTGGCTTGGGTCAATGTGAGAGATTGACACCGGTTGGCATTTGACTACCCCCCTAATTAATGAGGTTTTCCAGGTTTCCCTCATTCCTGCACTGAATGGTGGTTAGGGCCTACCAACATAAGTCGTTCCTGGGCGCAAATGCGGCCTGCGTAATAATAATATGCCGCCTCCTCTCCCGCACAAGTCTCCGACTTCTGGGCTAACTCTCGTAGTTAGAATGAGGAGTAGAGATATTATTATTATTATTATAAACGATGTATCACACGCCCTGTAATGCCATTTGAAATTTCAAGGTCGATACCTCGATCTACGAAGGGGTGGCAACTACAAAATATGTAATGATGTAAGTCAATGTAACCCTCAAATAAAAAATCGACGTGTTTTTGAAATTTTTTCAAAACTTAATATTAAACGAAATGGTCAGGTGGAAAGTTTTATATGATACACCCTGTATGTTTCCTACTCCAATTTACCATTAACAAATTTTTTATAAAAAACGCATTTTTTTTAGTTTTTTGTTTATAAAACCTAAACGATATGTCTATCGATCCGATCGGATGATTAGAAACGAAGAAAACCCGAAAAAAACGGAAAATTTATCGTTTTTTTTAAATTAATTACTCTGCCATTTTTGAAGTTGTACGGCTGATACTGCACCAAATTTCGAAACAATCTACTCGTATTAATACAATACAATATTTTTATGAACTTCAACACCTTGCATCTTTGTAAGGAGGCATTTTAGTACAAAGGTTTATTGAACCAATTATTTTCTTTCAGCGAAAAGAAGTTTCGGTTAAATTTGTGCCAATTAATTATGACTCATCCTGTATATACCGTGTCCACCTATTGCGCATAAGTCCAATATTTAGGTTAATAAATGATATAACTTATTTTTTTTTCTACAGAGTTGCCTACTTTTCCGAGCTGCACAAAATGAAAATACATTTGCATATACAGGGTGTTCAGTTTTCCCTGGGCAGGTACCAACTTAATTTTTTTTTAATGGAAACCTATATATTTTATGGCATTATCGAATTCTACGTGAAAAATTAACGGGACTTTGTGTTATGATCCCTATTAAAATATTGATAGTTTTCGAGATAATCGACTTTTCATTTTTCTTCTTATGTTTCGTCACTTCTAGTAGTTGACATAATTATGATTGTTCGTTCTTTTTGTCGGGAAAAATAATGTAAGGGTATTTATTTTAAGTTAGCTTGCGACTATGAGTATTCTTTTTTCAAAATTCTATTCATCCAAATTTTTTAATCTCCAATTTCACTAATAACTTTCTTAACTACGGTAACAGTGCATAATTTTCAATATTATGCGGATGAAACTTCTTCAATATTTTATTTGTCAAGCTTTTGAAAACTCCAAGGTTACTACTAATTTCCTAATACTGATATTTGGATTTTCAACCGCAGACGCCACAACTTTAAACTAAATATTATCGTTGTTACTTTCATGTCTCCTGGTAGTTTTCTCATAATTCGCATTTGCTGTTCATTCAAACCTTTCCTTCACATTTTCAAAACAGTGGGAATCTCTGTAAATTTGGATTATTTGCTTTGTAAATACGTGCTGCTAGCAAACATTTCCCATATTTTGCTAATTCTTAATCACTTATAGCGATTTTACGGTTTTTTGATTTTATTTACAAATAAATGGTAACTTTCCATAAAGACTTATTTATTAAACTCAAATATCTAAATTTTTCAGTTATTAATTTTTATTTTAAATAGTGTAGCTAGACAACTAATAAATTTAATAAAAATAAATACCCTTACAATATTTTTCTCGACAAAGGAACGGGCGCAAATCCGGTATTTTACATAAAAATGGGTTTTTTACAAAAACTACGCAACTTAGGTCTAGGGAGAGCTATTAAAAAATTGTAGGGTCTACAGAAAGGCATCTAATGAAATCATAAAACACAGGGTGTTCTAGCTCTGTAGAAAAAAAATTAAGTTATATCTTTTATTAACTTTATTATTGGACTTACGCGCACTAGGTGGACACGGTGTAGATGAAGATAAAAAAAAATATTTGGGAAAAAATTAAATAATCTCTCGTAACGTATTGATTACAGCTATTTTAAATCTCACGTTCATTTGCAGGCTTCATTGTGGTGGCAGCTTGCGTGATGACTTTTGAAGCTCGCGATTCAGCAGCAAAAGTTGTGCCTGCTAGATTTAAGTTAAGTACAACTGGCCCCCCGAGCGCAGTGTGCGCTCACGGAGGCTACAGTAGACACGGTTCCTTAAGAACTTCAGGATCACAGACTGGCACTACCGTTCAACATACGCATCAACATTCCCATTATCACTCATCAACTACCGACAGGCGCGCGTTGACGCAGTCTTTCATGCACTTTTCAAGGGGCCTTGCGTTAGAGACTCAACACAACAAAAATATGCTCAAAGTTCCACAGGTACGTAGACCGATGTTTTTCTTACGAAAATTCGATAATAAACGTGTATTGTTTATTTAGTTATTTATTATTAGTCAAGTAGAAGAAAAAGTATTACTAAATATTAAATTTACTTAAAAGAGAAGAAACATACACAACAAAAATATGGTCACATAAGTAAGATTGTTAGTAAATAGGCGAAAGAATAGCGGACCCAAGTTCCAACCCTGAGGAACCCCGATGTAGCTATAGCTCAGTAGGTATATCCGAATTCTTGGCACATGAACCGATTGACGTGAAATTTTAACAGTAAGTAGAAAATTGCTCAAGAAACAAAAGTTACATAGTGCCGATGTGTGCTTCTTCGTTGCCACCCCCTTCTCGGGGGTGGCAACGAAGGCACCCATTTTAATCGCAAAAATAAATAGAGCAAAAATTTTTCTATAACGTTTTTTCCTAAAATTAATATTTTCCGAGTTTTGCGATTGAAAATGTTGATTTTTCATTTAAAATGTGCATGTTTTTCAACCATAAATAACTCGAAAACCTTGCAATTTATCGAAAAACCCATAGAAAGCAAAAATAAATCTTTTGAAATAACGAATCGACTCATTTTTTGTTGATTACCGTAGATGTAATAATAACCGAGTTATCACTCTCTAAAAGTGATTGTTTATTTTTCGGAAAGTAAAATCGAACCATTTACCGTAAAATAATGGCGGAAGAACTAATCTTTCGAAGAAAATGAATATAACCTTTTTTAAAGTGCTTGGAAAGAACTTTAAAATACTTTGTGAAAAAATTTCGTAGATCAAAAATTCGCGGAGTTATGATGAAAATAAAATGGTCATCCCATTTTTTCGGAGGAAAAAAAAATAGAAACTAAGCGTAATCCATGTACAGTTGATTTTATTTAGGTACTAATAATAGGCTCTGCAAGTTTGACCGGCCTAAATTTAAAAAAAGTTTGAAATAATGAAACATTTTTTTTATTTTTAAAAAAATTCATTTCATTCAATTTAAAGGTCTTTTTTTGTAATATTTTTGCTCTTTCAATTTTTCTGTAGAGGAAAATTAACTGAGATATTACGTTTTTTAGTTTGCATTTGCGTATAAGGACCGACCACCTTCTTTGAGCCCTTAAAACCTAAAAATCTCGAAAACGAAGAGTTCAAGACCCTTCAACTATAAAGGTTGATTTGTAGCTCTTGCAATTCCCTGCAAATTGCTTTTTGGAGCAATGAAAAATGTTAAAAATTGAAAAAGTTATCGTGAAAAAACGAATTGTATTATTCAGTGCAAATTGTCGGATCGTGTGTAAATGGCTTAATTTCCGATAATTTCTAAAAAAGTATAATTGTATAATACACAAATAATTTTTATTTTCCTTTCACTAATTACATAATTTAAGTTTCGAGTTTTAAGTAATCTCGTTGAATTTAGTAACGTATCGTTTAGTGTTTTGAAGCAGTTAAAAATTCTTCAACTGCTCATTGAGGGTTGAAACGCATATTATAAGCAGTGATGAGTCTTTCATTCATTATAAATGTCATGAAGATGTGAAAGAAATTTTTTGCTTTATTTTCTGCAATAAGGGTGATTTTAAGGGTTGAAACAATGCAATAAATCACGTATTATTTCATAAACAGTAAAAAATATTCAATTCTTCATTATTGCCCCGTCAAAATATTTCAGAGCCGCGAAAACTCATTTTTGTTTTTTTATGAAGGAGGATGAAATGAGCTTACTCACCAATTTTCATGAAAATCGGTGTCAAGAATTCCGAGGTAATACCCTATTTTTACCGTTGTACACTGGACTACTACTCGTATATATATCTTGAATTTGAAACAGCCAAATGTAACATTTTGAGTTCTATTATAAAAACATGTATAAAATATCGTTAATAATTTGTCGCTAAAAGCAAATATATTAAATTTTTCTATTAGTAAGCAAATATAAGACCTACCTACATATAGAATAAAGAAAA
The DNA here is from genome assembly GCF_000390285.2 of Anoplophora glabripennis. NCBI lineage: Eukaryota > Metazoa > Arthropoda > Insecta > Coleoptera > Cerambycidae > Anoplophora > Anoplophora glabripennis. The sequence goes on along the minus strand of NW_019418820.1, from coordinate 73,801 downwards.
TGGAAACAACAAAAAACTGCATCAAGTGGAAAAAACATGAATTATACAACAAAACAAAACGAGATCTTGAGCAGCAATACAAAAAGTCTGCTCCTTAAGTCAAAACAAAACTCAAAAAACCTGTTATTAACACCTTCCCTGTTCTGAACCTTACATATTCTTTTGGTGTTTTGGTCCAAAACAGACTTACGTATAAACCAGAACACAATTAAAGAAAAATTGGAACCTACATATTAACGCAAGTAATAACATTACGTAGAAAGAGGATTGATAGACCTACAAGAAATAGGCATCAAACAGATCAAATCCTTAGGATCTTATTTCCAAATAAAGGTATATAGTACAAATACATGTATAAAAATTGCACACCTTTAAACCTACAGACGCAATAACAATCTTTCGTCTTCAAGTCAATAAATAAACACAAATTCCTACAGTTATATTCTCACACTGAGGGTATGATTCTTGCAATTCAAGATCAGGTCATAGCCACAAATACCCAAAGATTTAAAAACGCGCATGGTAGGAGTTAAGTATTAGCTAATTAAGCAGATGTCCTAATAAATGAGTCCAAAATATTTTAACATCATAAATATTGTCACTAATAATTATATAGGTATCCATCACATATTGATTTCTATCTGATGTTGGAATAGTGCCTCCTGGTTCGAGTATCCCAATATAATGCAATTTGTTAGCGCTGCGAGTCCCATTCCATTTTTTGTGGATATAGTTCGCAACTAAATAACCACAGGTGGCAAAATGACGTTATTACTGCAAATTTCTTGTAGAAGATCGAATGTATAAGATTACTCGAGAAGGCACAATCGGAACCCATGTCAAATATATCGTCCTAATAGAATTGAATTACGTTGAAGATTGTCCACTTATTACCTGCAGTACAGGGTGTTCTATAAGCTCTATGACACACTTCTACAGATAGTAGTTATTTAAAACAATTTTTCTTATGTACCTAAACATAGGTCGGATTGGTTTTTGTTCAGAAGTTGCAAGCGTTTTAAAAATATAATTTTATATTTCAATCAAAGTAGCTTGATAAATAAAAATGGTGGTTGATATAACAATAATTAATTATTATTTATGATTTAGTTTATTCATTTGACTGTTAGGGTTAAAGAGCTAAATAAAAAATGCATTTATTTACAACCGAAGACTATTCAGATATTGTCTTTATATGGGTATTCCAATGGGAACGCCTGACAAGCAATCCGAAAGTACCGACGGAGATACCCAAATACACATCAACCTGCCCACGCAGTCTTTAGTGCATCATTTCGTAGACTTCGAGAAGAAGATAACTCCGCTCCAAAAAAGGCCATTCGTCCTACTGAAATGAACGCACAAAATGAAGATACATATACTAGATGCTGTCATTGACTGTTCAATTAATTAGTGTTCAACGTATAGCAAGTAATCTTCATTTATCGCCGAAATTTGTATGGTGTGTATTGAACAGAGAAATGTTAAAAATTTGTTTAGTAAATTTAACAGAATCAATTTTTTTTAACCTTATCAAATTAATTGATATAAAAAAATCTAGGCATACAAAAGATATAAAAATTTAAAAAACGGAAACAGAAAAATCACTTTGTATTAGCTGTTTTTACATGATTTGTCCTTATTAATAAAGCGGGCAACTGCGATTGAATTCCTCTTTAATAAACAAATGGGTCCGCAGATACTTATTGTGACTTGTTGAATTTACAGAGAAATAAATAAAAAATAATAAAAAACATCTTCGGTCTTTCGCACCCTGATTATAAGAATGTGCGTGTTCAAATTTGAATACAACAAATTTATAAAATACGCGACTTAATTTAGCCGTCTAACTTAATAATAATAATAATAATAATAATAATAATAATAATAATAATAATAATAATAATAATAATAATAATAATAATAA
>NW_019418820.1:27956-69221 GCF_000390285.2 Anoplophora glabripennis | reverse complement strand
TATATACAGGGTGGCTTTTTTCAGCGTCAAAGTCCAATAGCTCGGTTATGGTAGCACCAGGAAAAAAATATTTTAGACAAAAGTTGTTCCCAGTCAAGTTCTCCACATTTTAAAATTAGTTTGAATTATACGGGATGTCCCAGTTCCCTTGAGCGCCAATCAACTTTGTTTTATTAAATACAACACCCTATATATTTTTGCATTTTTGAATTACTCGATGAATTTTAATGTCACTGTAATAAATAATTATGGTATCTATTATGCACCGTTTCTACGTTAATTGATGATTTCTTAAAAAAATGACGTTTGCAGCTACTAGGAAAAAATTATTTATCTCGAAAACTAAAAATCGTAGATAAACGAAATCTTTACCATTGTTCTAAGCATGATCAGAGCTATCGAACTAATTAGTCTCCATTAATATCCGCCCAAGGATGTGCCAAATACGAGCGCCTAAATTTCTGAATTTTCAATCACAGATAACTTGATTTTTTCAAATGGAACTATGTACTAGATTTTGTTCAGGTGGATTCAAAATTTAATTTCCTTTCGATTTTGTTAAGGTATATTAGGGTATATTTCAAACGGTTTTGAAGATAATCACATTTTTTCTCAATTTTTATAATTGTGGCTGGTATTTTCATATTGCCCACTCAACCAATAGATAAATTATAATTAACAAATTTACCAAAACAGGTAAAATCAATCAATCAATCAATCAATCAATGTGATTATCTTCAAAACCGTTTGAAATGTGCAGACATCACATATTCAGCGACTTCAGTTATGTTTAAATCAAAATGGCCGAAATTTTGAACATTTATTATAATTATTTATTACCATTTATTGTTCGATGCTAATTATAAATAAAATTGTATACTGTTGTATTTGATTAATTTTCATACAAAAAATCTGTAATGGATGTTTGAGGAAAATTTCGATTGTAAGTTCCTGTACCTGTACCCACTTTTGTTGTTCTCTGTAAGTTTAAAAATACTTTTATAGTATGAGGCAGAATGCCTTCATTCTACCCCAAGGCTCATTTTGTTTAAACAAGCTAATGGAGTTTGACGGGGAAATCAGTTACTCTGTTCACCTAGGCCTACCTAAAATTAACATTCCATTTTGCATTTAAGTTAAATTTTATAATTTTTTATGAATTAAAAGATTGATTTTACCTGTCTTGTAAATTTGTTAATTATAATTTATCTATTGGTTGAGTGGGTAATATGAAAATACCAGCCACAATTATAAAAATTGAGAAAAAATGTGATTATCTCCAAAACCGTTTGAAATAGACCCTAACATACCTTAACAAAATCAAAAGGAAATTAAATTTTGAATCCATCTGAACAAAATCTAGTACATGGTTCCATTTGAAAAAATCAAGTTATCTGTGATTGAAAATTCAGTAATTTAGGCGCTCGTATTTGACACATCCTTGGGCGGACATTAATGGAGGCTAATTAGTTTGATAGCTCTATTCATGCTTAGAACAATGGTAAAGATTTCGTTAATCTACGATTTTTAGTTTTCGAGATAAATAATTTTTTCCTAGTAGCTGCAAACGTCATTTCTTTAAGAAATCATCAATTAACATAGAAACGGTGCATAATAGACACCATAATTATTAATTACAGTGACATTAAAATTCATCGAGTAATTCAAAAATGCAAAAATATATAGGGTGTTGTATTTAAAAAAACAAAGTTGATTGGCGCTCAGGGGAACTGGGACATCCTGTATAATTCAAGATAATTTTAAAATTTGGAGAACTTGACTGGGAGCAACTTTTATCTAAAATATTTTTTTCTCGGTGCTACCATAACCGAGCTATTGGACTTTGACGCTGAAAAAAGCCACCCTGTATACACTCCTGTACAAGAAAGTTTTTGTTTTCGTTTAAAAATATTACTGTTATTTTCATGACTTATGCATATGGGCAGATGATTAAGGAATTGGATGCCTTTAAATATTGGGCTTTTCTCGAACAACAAGGTACAATATTTAAGAGGTCGTATAGAATCGGCAGTTTTTGTAGGTTAGATATGGTACTCACATTTACGCATGAAACTTTTATAATTATTTTTTGCGTATAGTATACATTTGTAGATGTATATAGAATCCTCTTCTGAGAAATAAAAATTCAGGAAGCATCGCTCGCACTTCCCCATAAGATAACGTTGTAAGAAATATTAGAATAAACAATAGCATAATAAACACCAATTAGTTGATCAATGGTAAATATATTTTTCAGCTGAAGTATTGCATATAAACTACTGTTTAACTTCTTACATATGTGATTTATGTGAGTAGTCCACCACATATTACTATCCAAGTAGACTCCTAGGAATTTGGCGGTATTTGAAAACTGAATATTTATATTCTTAACTAAGATTGATATATTGCCTGAAATTTCAGTTCTGTTGAAAAAATGCACACAAACAGTTTTGTTTGCATTAATCATTAAAGCGCTTCTTTCGCACCAAGATTTAAATTCCTTGGACAGAAGGTCCATATTTTTTATTAGCTCTTCTGGAGACTTTGCATCTGTTGCTAAAGCTGTGTCATCTGCATATAGAATAAGATGTTTTGTACTCACATCATGTGGAAGATCATTTATGTATAATAAGAAAATTAGAGGAGCAAGAATTGCACCCATTTTAACTATAATTTTCCTAAATTGTAAGTAAGAAGTCAGACATTTCAAAACGTAACTTTCTAATTCATTTATTAAGTAGTCGTTCTTCATCCAACAATTCCGCAAGTAGCAAAGCTTCTTCTTCGTGTAAGTTGCACATTGTTATGCACCAAGTACTGTATTACTATTAGATCGCAGAAGTCTTGCTTGTGGAGTTAAATAAATCTTTTCCATACCTAGATTCCTGGTATCGAAGAACATTGTTTTGCTTCATTTGATTTTTTTTTTCTGGAAATTGTTTGAATTGGCCTAATTCCTTTAAAATAGGGGGTGCAATGTCATATAACCATGTATATTTAAATAAATAAATAAATAAATAAATAAATGAAAATAACTTTGCGTATGTTTGCAGGGTTCTATAAACAGAAGTCCATCCGCTCCCGATCTTATTTTAGAACGTTCTGGAAGTGTTGAACAAACGTCGCCAACGCTAAACCGAAGTACGGTCAATAAACCTAATACAAAACCGAAGACTTTCGCGGCATGCGCCTTGCTGAACCCAGGACTTTTGCACAGGCATGCTCTGTCTGTTGACGAGACTGGTGCAAATTTTAGGTAAGTACCCTTATTTTCAAGTAAACTCCCTCTATCCAAGAAAAGTATGTAGTAACCAGAAGACAGTATATTCCAAACCCCCAAAACTAACGAGTTTTCATAAATATCGATAGAACAATCGTTCCTGCATCGTTACAAATTTAATATCTGTTTATATAATAAGTGCGCAATATAATTTTTTACGTTTTAAGACGTGCGAATCTGGATGCTTGCGAACGAGGCGTTAGTCGAGTTTGGAATATCCAGATGAGTCCGTCAAAATATTTTGGGTACAGTTTACATATAAATTTATTCGGCACAACTGCCACAAAAAAAAGTAATAATTGGATAAGAAATTTTGATAAATAATTCGGTCACTCTAATTAATTTTTTCAGTGACGTTTTGTTTTGTGTTACGATTGTTGACACTTTGACTGTCATTAGTATGTGAATAAAGGACTCCGCACAAAACAAATGGTACTGAAAATGTAGTATGTTGTACTTCATGACATTCTGATCAAAAGCCCCGACCTCTGTCGTATGTCCGAATACATTAAAAGAACAACGATATCGATATTGTTGACCTTTGACATTTAATGTCTCTAAAATTGGCCATTTTCAGATATTGGGCGTATAAGGAGTTTTGATCAGGATGTCATGAAATACAACAAACTACATTTTCAGTCGATTTACTGTACCATTCCATTCCATTTGTGCATGTAGTGGAGGGGATGGTATGAGGGTATGGTACGTACGCGAGTTTAAGTGAGTGAAAATGTGTTTATATGTTCAAATATATTAGAATAGTAACGTTAAACAACTCCTTACGCCATATGACATTAGCGGATACCTATATTCCCGACCTTTGACCTTTATCTCTTCAGCCGTTGGGCCAACATTTTCAGTCCATTTGACTGTATCCCCTTTTTCATTTGTTTTGAGCGGTATCCTTTGTAGTCTGTAACAGGCAAATTAATTATAGATATACATATAAAATTATAGAAAAATTAAAATTTTGTTAAGTAATCAACAACATGGTGATCAGTACGGTACATTGTAAATATAGAACAAGGCGGCAAATTTAGTAAAAGTTTAGTTTGTATCTATTTTTTCTATTTCGGATAGTTCATGTCATCATGATAGTCTCCTTCACTTAAATATTAGTTTCGTGTTTGGTAAAAAACTATTTTCCCATCCAGAATGGACTAAACGTTGTCTTTTTGATGCAGGTCTCCGGAGCCCTTTGTTGTTTTCATTACACCATTAAATATAGGTATTTACACCATAAAGGAGGTAAGTATTATTTACCAGTCGAGGACGAGACTGGTAAATTATACTTAACTGCTACATGGTGCATAACATTTTATCTGCTCCCACAGCTCGCTATGGTTCATGAAATAAAGATTAGGTTTTATTTTTTGACATTTCTTAATCAATTCATTTTGATATTATTCGAAATCTTGCAAAGTCGCCTTGGTTTGGATTTTGTCGTTTCTAAGGTGTTTATAAACAAAGCTACATAAAAGTTGCATTTTTGCTGGTTTTGAATTATTATTTCTAAATGAGTGATTTTCAAATAGAAAGTGCAGCAAACGCTGCCTGCGAATTTAAAAAATTTCGATGACATTATTGAAGTTACAATTCCAGATTATAAAAATGATATGTCACCTACTTTACAATTACTTCTCGTCTGGGTTCTGTTTCTTACCTAGAAATTCTCAAAAAATATATCAAGATTAGATTGGAAATTAAAACTGAAATTTCACGCCTTTTTATGCGCTATCAAACAGGTAGATGTTACAACCAACCAGTCGGCAAGAATACCCTTTCTATGATTCCTAATAAGATTGCACAGTTTTTGAAACTAGAACATCCTGAAACATATACAGGCCATACATTCCGAAGAACATCGGCAACGTTACTGGTTAATACAGGAGTTGATGTATTAGCAATCAAGAGTTATCGTGGGTGGAAATCAGCCACAATTGCAGAAAGTTATGTTGTTAACAGTTGAAGTAACAAAAATGTGATAGCCAACAGGATTCTTTACAATGACACTTCAACTTCAGATGCTAGTAGTACGTCGCATCATGCTGTTTTAATGGATCAGTCAGATAATATTGAACCTCCGGTGACTGAAATGGAGCGGTCAAATCATTTTGAGAAAAATGTGACAATTAGTAAACGCGAGGGGAATAATAATTATCCAAATTTTATAAATGTTCTAAATGTAATAACTGTACAATTACTATAAATATTCATTCATAATAATTAATAAAATGTAATGTTCATCAAATATTTCTATATATTTGTTCATAAAATATGCATTTATAACTTAAGAACAATGTATTAATAGTCTATTTAGGTACTATATTGGGAGCAGATAAACTATATTTACCAAACCTAAGTAAATTTTTTGCACAGAAGGCACCTGTCCTACCATTAATGTCTCCTGTCTTTGACAGATCTACTTCGAACTCTCTTCTTCTGCGTATCTCGCAGAAAAGATGAGTTTTCTCAAGATATACAGGGTGGGCCACCAGTAACGCCTCGGTCGCTAGTGACCAAACGGCAAATGTTATAGAAACCTGTTTAGGTGGGTATGTGTAGGTTGATTACGGCTACATTTTAAAAATATTTTGAAATATACAGGGTGTCCAGGAAAAGCGTACCATATCAAAGTTATGTTTTTTTAAATGGAACACCCTGTATTTTACTGCATTTTTGAAAGCACCGTAAAAAAATAGGTGAACTTTATTAAAGGTTCTGCATACCTAGGACTTATAGTTTGTGAAATATTTCACAAACTATAAGTCCTAGGTATGCAGAACCTTTAATAAAGTTCACCTATTTTTTTACGGTGCTTTCAAAAATGCAGTAAAATACAGGGTGTTCCATTTAAAAAAACATAACTTTGATATGGTACGCTTTTCCTGGACACCCTGTATATTTCAAAATATTTTTAAAATGTAGCCGTAATCAACCTACACATATCTACCTATGCAGGTTTCTGTAACATTTGTCGTTTGGTCACTAGCGACCGAGGCGTTACTGGTGGCCCACCCTGTATAGCAGAACTAGGTCGACGTATAATAAATGGATAAAAAAGATAATAAAAGTATATAAGTGTTGAGGGTTGCTTTCGCTGTACAGCAAGAATAAAACGCTCTTTCAACGGTACAAATAAACTAATTTTATTGAAAACTAATGTATAGAAAACTTGTATGGAAAAGACGTGTTGACGGTCTGAGGGTTTGCTGGAGAGTGCCCTGTGGTTGAAGTCGGTCGTAGGTAGCTTGGTAGTAGGTGGCAGAAGTCCCTGGTCCTGGCGCCACTCTGCAGGGGTCGGCTTCCGGGAACCCCAAGGTGCGTTCGGCGGCGTTCTTGACGTTGTACTTAAAAATGGGTCACTTGCAACATGTGTACCCATAGTGTATTAAACGTATTAAGGGACATAGATGCTACTTTTATACATTTTATAAAATAATTTAATTTAATAATTTCTGAATTTTAACAAATGTACAATCTTTACTAATTCCTAAATTATACTAAAAATAAAATTTGCTTTTCAAGAATGACAAAAAACATATAGCTGAAACTTTTATATTATATTTTTTGTCGAGTTAAATGTCATTTGTTCAGAAGATATTTAGGGTTACATTTTTTAAAAATTCAGCACCCTGTATGTTCCAACGCTTCTTCATGTTAGGCGTGTCGTTGGGTTACACCCTGTATAAGTAAATTATGTCCAAATGTGTAAACCCTTAATGGGCGTGGCATTGACATTTATCATGATTTTATCTGCTCTATTAACAAACCACGGAATTGCTATAACAAATGTTATTGTTCATAAACACTTAACGTACCCAAGTCACTGGCCCCAGAAGGTTAATGGAATTCGCGATTGGTGGAAAATGGAAAGCCCATTTCCGATATAATTCTTAGAAGTCGAATAATTATGAATACTATAAATAAAATTCGTGCGTGATATCTTTCAGTTAATGTTATGTAAATGTACCTATACAACAAAAGGTGCTATTTCTAAGGAAATTTTACAACCTTGATGAATCCAGAAAAGTTTTCGAATAAATTTTGATTTTTTTGTATTTGAGATAGTTCATTGTAGGTTACTTTCTTCAAATTTAACTACCAATAAACAAATAACGAATTCGATTTCGCGATTTCTTGAAAAAAGCCAAATGGAAATTTGTATACCAAGATTTTTAGGTTCCTTCTATACCTCAGCAAAATTATAAAAAAGCATACCAGTCACCTCTTCGTCCGTTTTTTGAAATAAAATACATAAAATCAGTTGGATAAATCAGGGTGGGTAGTATAAATACATTCAATTTAATTCTTAAATCAATTTTTCAAAAAATGTTTGCGATGGCCAATTTACTTAAGAACCATATAGATGGAAGACGTAAACATCAAATAAGGTACAACCTAATTTCTTCAAGGATTTGCGTACATGAAAAATTTGAAAACTAACAAGTGACGTCGAAATTAAAAGTTATTTGACCTCGTAGAGTCTTCTTTTGAATTGAATTCAATTTGAATTGATCATTTGTGGGCTTAAGTTTTTTTTTTTCGTAGAATGCAGCGTTAATTGTTGAAAGTTAAAAAATTATGACGAATTATACGTATTTTTTGTAGTAGTGGAGCACATATGAAAATCAGAATAATTTGAAATTTTATGTAATATTGCATTTATTTGAAGGAATCGATTCAACTTTTCCTTAATATTGTTTGGCTATTTTTTAAGAAATTAGAAGAAAGTAATCCATGTTCTACGGCTGATAAGCGCTTAGCTTTGTACGCACTTCTAACATTTCTGATAAAATTTAATTTTGTTTCGCTTTATCTATGTTGTTCTGTTCGTTGCTCTTGTTATTGTTAAATAGATAAAGGTTGATGTGTTAAAAGATATTAGTAATAAGAAATATTAAGTTAATTTGTAGAAAAAATTCAAATGTTTCACATGGCTACTTGACCTTTTTTATTAAAATTATAATAAATAAATAAATAAACCTTATTGACTTTTTTACATACATAACAGTAATAGAAAACATTTCAGAAATAAATTCATCAGTACTAAAATAGCATTTCGTCATAAAATTTTTTTAGTGAAATTATAAAATGATCTGAGAGACATCATACTCGTGCTTGAAAAATTAACTATTTTATTATATAAATCTATTTTGGGTTTATTGTTTCTAGTTATATTAGTCCTAGAGAAAGGGACTATAAGGGCTCCACCGTGCCTAGTATTATATTCATGTACACTAGAATGTGTCGCAATGTTTGACAAATTTTTATGAACTAGATACAGTGATTCAAGTAGATATAGGCAAGGAAGTGGCAATATCTTATATTTTTGGAAGTACACTCTACTATGAATATAGTTTGGTACACCTGCTATAATTATATTCAATGTCTTGGTTACTTATTTATGAAAACTCCATAAAATATACATCTTTATAAAAAGAATTTCCATTTTCTTCTAATGAAGCAAACATTCAGGATGGCGTCCATAACAAACTACCGCTCTGCACACATTTTTAGAGATACGTTAATACGGACAGTAAAAATCGATTCCTCACATCATTTATATCAGACTATATATTTTTCTTTTAAAGTTTTGAAAAACAAGAGTAATACGACAAAAAAAAATAGCATAAAATCGGTTTTCCTCGAATATCTTCGAAACCATTCGGAATTTTCTAAATTAAAAAAAAACCGTGATCAGCATAACATTTTTGCTTATTTAACAATTTCTTAAAATAAGAAAAATGCCTGTATTGGAGAATTCAAAAGTTGAATTCTGTTTCTTCGAATAATCCTGAATAACCAACCGCTGTTAAATTACGCGAATAAGTAGTAGACCAGTAACACTAAAGCACAAAAGTGATGGTTAGTAGCGAGTGAATTATTGCTAGTTCTTCCATTTTCATTTTTATGTTATGAGAATAGACGTTTTTGTAGAAAAATTATAGCCGTGTAAGGAGAAAGGAAAACGTAATAGGAATAATAGGTACAACAGTAAACTCAACGTCCCGTATTACCAAATTGGCAAAATTAATGTAATTCATCTGTTCGTTAGGTTAAGCAACGAGTCATTACATCCCACTGGTAGCCAGGGGTCGATGGCAATGGACTTACATCTAGAATGTCCGGTCACTCTGAGAATTAAGGACAGGCGAAGAAATCCGCTAAGAAGGCAAAGGCGGGTGGAGGAGGACGTCAATCAGTCCGGTGACGAAGGCTACAGGAGGACCTCCCATTCGTGCTCGCCCAGAATGCCATCTCAGACTTTAAAAGAAACTACTAAAGGTATAAAATTTGAATCGATAGTTTTCGGAATACGGAGTGTCGATATACTAGTCTAAGAGCTGGCTGGCTACGAAAATTAAAAATGATAAGGTGCAGTGAATATTTTGATATAAAAACCCTCCTTACTAGCTGACAAGCGCGTAGCACTGCAGCCAGAAGTGGCTCCTAGGGCGGCAAGCGTGGACGAACGGTCAAACGCGTTTATTTTTAATCAAAATAAAATCTTTGAGTGCGGCTTGAAATTTTGTGTAGTTATATTTTTTAACTCTAGAAACCGCGGAAAATTATTGCCAGAAGCCTAAGTCGGGGATTAAGCGTTGCCAGAAGTCCGGGAAGTTGTAAAAAAATTGTGTTCAAATTTTAATGACAAGGTGCAGTTCTGGCGATTTTGTTTTTATATTAGTTTGCCGTTTTCACAGTTCGTTTTGGCATAGATTACACTTTCTTGTCATCTGTGAGCAAAACGTGTACATTATTCAGACTTGGAAATACTGAGACCTACATTTAATAATCTTACTAGTTGAAAAACTTTTTTGCAAAATTGAATGCCCTTTCAACTGATATAAGTTTGTCCATAACAATTTTCCAGAAAAATCAGGTTCTTTTCTAAAGTCCGAAAAAGTAGCTATGTAACAGCGTCAAGAAGATCTTGCAAAACCACTTTTCTCTCACATTTTATCAGGCCTGGAACTGACAGTGTCAATATTTACTGGCGTGTTCAAAAAGTGGTTTGACAAACATTAGTAAACCACTAACAACAACTAAAACTGCACGAAACAAATTGAAACTCGAAACACAACAAAGAGAAGAATACTTAGACCGCTGATTTACATCACTTGCTCGAAGTGGCCTCCATTTTGATTAATACACAAACGAATTGGATTTTTAAAAGACTGTTCAACATTGGTCAGTATGTCTGGCGTAATTTCTTGAAATTCTACTGTAATGCGCTGCTGCATATCTTCAGCAGTAGTTGGTGGTATAAAGTAAATTTTGCTTTTTACAAATCCTCATAAAAAGGTCGCAACTTGTCATATATGGACACCTTGAAGGCCAACTCACCGGTCCCACACGCCCAATCCATCTGTTGAGAGAAGTTTTGTGTAAAAACTGACTAACCGCAGCGGTATTGTGAGGTGGAGCACCATTATGCTACATCAACATTATTCGAAGTGTAGCTAAAGGAATGTCGCCTGACAAATCTTCTAAAGTGTTTGTTAAAAAGTTAAAATAAACTGCACCAGTTAGATGCTCGTCAAAAAAGAATGGTCCAATGACATGGCTTACCAAAATTGCTCCCCATACGTACAAAGACAATCTTTGTTGGCTATGAGTTGTGCTATGAGCTGTGTTATAATAATGGTAATTATGACGATTAACGAAACCATTTTTATCAAAAGTAGCCTCATCGGAGAACATGACCCATTTCAAAAAATCATCATCTTGATTTAACATCTCAAGTGCACACTGACAAAACTCCATAGTCTCCGCTGAAAGTCTACTTTTAGTAACTCTTTGTGTAATAGGATGCGACAACAAAGATAACTGTGCTTTTGTAAAATCCTATGTATCGCTGTTGTACTAATACCCATTGTGTGACTAATTTGGATCACATTTATTTACGGGTTTTTCTAAATACATCCCAGCACAAAAAATTTATTTTCCTCCGTAACTACAGTTTTACGGCAATTTCGTTTTGTATGTCGAATATTACCAGTATTTAAAAACCTCTCAAGCACTAGTTGAAAGGCTTTACGCCATGGATGTGGTCTGCCTGGACAGCGCTGTGTATAAATTCGTGATGTCAATAACAGATTTCTGTCGCACTAACCGAGGACAGAAACCATATCAATCATTTCTTCCTGCATCAGCGACATTTTGAAAATATCACTTTTTCTCTCTACTTAGCAAAATAACCACAACATCAACGTTAAATAAAACTAGAGTGACATTTAATTTGCTTTGTATGTCAAACAGTGCGATAAACATTGTTTGCAAGGCCTTCTTGTCGCTGTTACATAGCCACTTTTTCGGAAAAGAACCCTGATGTTTCTGGAAAACTGTTAGAGATAAGTGTGGACAACAGTAAGTATTATAACAGTCGAAAGGGCATTCAATTTTGCATTCACCCATGACAATTAATATGGGTCATTCCATTTAAAAAAAAACTTTTTCAACTCGTAAGATTATTAAATGTACGAGTAGGTCTCATTATTTCCGAGTCTGATTAACGTACCTACACGTTTTACTCATAGATGACAAGATAGAATAATTTATGCCAAAACGAACTGTGAAAACTCATAAGGTTTAGACGCTATCTAGCCTCATTTAGAGAGCTGAAATCGTAATTTTTTTTCAAAAACAACTGAAGTTTTAAACGTCATGTACATTTAATAAACTCTACTTAATATTAACCAAGGAATTCAAAAATGCAATAATATACAGGGTGTTCCATTTAAAATAAAAAAGTTATGTTATATTTTCTTTACATGGTCCACATTATTCCAGACAACTTTTATTAAAACCATTTTTTAAATCAATTTGACATTTACAGAGTTACAGAACAATCCCTCTGTATACATACATAGTATACATAAAAAGGATATACATATATGATATAACACGTTAAAACACTTTAAAATGTATGATTTACAATTGTGTGGTACACAACTGAGTGGTTTCCAAAAAAATTGGGTTTCGCGTTGGCCAGGTAGTACGGTTCTGGTTGTCTTTAAGAGTAGTTAGTCACCGTGGTCCTGGTTAATAAACTGTATGTACACACAGTTGACGTTCGGATGCAGTATTCGCTAGCGCCGTTAATTTCACAGGACTGAATCTTGCCAATTGATCTTGATAGAATGATAAAAAATTTCACAACTTGATCGCTCTCGGTCTGCATCGCAGCTAGCATTGGGTACCTATACGGTTCGCTCACTATATACAACAACCTCGACGTGTTTGAAGGTTATCAACTGTGTTAAATGGCGCTGGAGTGGTAGTTTGCCCGTTCGAAATTTTGTAGGATTTCAAAAATTAAGTGGTTTCGAAGTTCGCTTTGCTCTTTCGTCTAGAGAGAATTATGATTAAATTAAGAATTCATGGGGCTACCACATCACCCTCCCACTGCATTTTACTCCAATGACAATAATCGATATTTGCAGGTGGCTCAGCTCAACAACTTCCCACTCACTTCTCCCACTGCCCGGTCAAGAGGCGTAGTTCAAACGCCTCTGACTGCACTCACAGATCCAGGACAAGAAAAAGAGAGTGCTCTCATGGCAGGGGACGTTTGGAAAGGGCTATCAGTTCAGATTCTAGACTAACAGGTGCCATTCCCAAATGTTACCACCACCACCACAATACTTCCACTCAGAACTCGACAGAGCAGGAACCCGGAGGGTCCAGTTCCGACACGGATATACGTCGTACACCGCACACTGTCATACATTTTAGCCCACATTAATACATTGTTACCTTGTTACTTAGTATATACCTGTTGTTGAAAAAGAAGTCTGTAATGTACTAACTGAAATTATGATGTTTCATACTTATTAAGGTAAAATTATTAACAAGTACTGCCCCGTGGGTATATCGATAGGAGAATGTGATAATCACATGTTCTTTATTTACACACAATGAAAATTAATGTTAAGTGCAAGATTTTTTATCATCGTATATACAGGTGATACAAACGTATTTGTTCTTTTCGGCGAATTGCACAATAATAAATTTTAGTAAGACTGTGGAACTTTCTCTACGGATATCAGATATTTGTAGCGCCATAGATTAGATTAAAATGTGAATATTTGTGTATTTTGCACGTTTTTTTACTCTTTCAGATGTACTTCTACCATCCAAAACCAATATTGTAGTATTTTACAAGTTAGTAATTGTTGAATGTGTTAATTTACATGTACAAGTGTCATGTATAAGATATAATATTACCAAAACCTTTATATTAATTCGGGAAAACGTAAAATATAACCGCCATATTTAATGTTACACACAGTGTCTCTGTATTATTGGCATTTTTAATAAAATGGTGGTATTAGATTTCAATTATTTTTATCCATTGTTAGATAACGATAACAATCTGTAAGATCAATGCAAGACATTAAAGCAACATTTTGCGTCGAACCGACATTTTACGTAAGTATTAGGTATGCTACATGTCAACACTAAACTTATAGAGTATTCGTGACGTCATATTACCCGACTGATGCTTTCTATAGTCTCAAATTATATAAGTGTGACATAGTTTTAGTTTATATTCTGTTTATCGGGCATTGTTCCACCTGTTATCAAACATATTTGAAAATTAATCAAACCAAAAGGTCAGTTAAGAGTTATTTTTGTTTTTGTCTAACCAAAAACCACACTGAAAAAAGCAGACAAATAAAAATACGCAACACTAATCGTATACATTAATCGTATACACTAATCGTATAAACTAATCGTACACACTTCCGTTGAATATTCTGGTGCAAGAAGGTAATAAGTCCATATAAAAAAAAAGACGTATAGGTTTAAAAACGTACTTCATTTGCCTGGTGCAAATATGGAATCTAAGATATAATATTCTCTGCTATAGACTGATATAAGGAGAACAAACGGTTAATTTAATATTTCGACATTATTTCATGCAATGTGATTGACATAAAAAGTATTTTCGATATATTTTATGTTTCCTCCTTATTCATTATTTTCTGCTGCTTCTGTTATTTTTTGAATTGTTTTTAAATTTTGATGTTGACGTTTATATCATATTTTGCTTCTTTTTTGTAATATAACGTTTGTACTGTTTTTATGTTTTTGTGTATATTGTTATTGCTTTTTTGCATGTTTATTTTAAATGTTTTATATTGTATTTTGCAGCACTTTTAAATTATTATTTTACAATCATTGGTTTTTGTATACTGCTGCTTATCTTTTACGTAAATTTTATGGTCGTTGGATATTTTAATAACAAATAAATAAATTAATTAATAAATAAAAATGCGAGATAAGTTACATGTCACTCATTCCCTGTTTTTTGAACGACATATGTTGTCTTTTGCTCTTGATATTTATTCTGGCAATTTGTTTATATTAAATGTATTATTTTTGTAAGTAATAAATGAGCATTTAATAACTTGTACAGAAAAACGTTTTGAATGTTACTTATTCACTTTTTACATAAATATATTATATCATGATTTACAAGAATATTTTACTTATATACAGGGTGAAAAACTTGAAAGAATTTCGCAAGGAAAGAAATAAATAGAATTTTATAGCACCTATTTCATATCATCAAATTCAACTGCTTTTGCCACTACTATTATTATTAATTAATAAAATTAATTTGTGTTTTTAATTAATTAATAAAATAGTTTTACATACCTGATGTTACAAGAGCTGTCCAAAATTTTGTCCACCGACATGTAAATACATTTAGGTCTGTCTTTCTCAGTTTCTACGAACTAACACAAATGTTGTCTTGCTTCACCATAACACAAATGCTTTACCATAATACAAATGTTATCTTGTTTCACCATAAATTAAAACGATATCCATCAACTCCGAGTTGCTATACACGCAAGCCATTTTTGACACTAACTACTAAAAAACTAGTGTAAACAATATCACAACGATGATTGTAAAACCGGATTTCAATATTCGGAGTCGCTGAGGCCACGTGGCTCTCCACGTGTATTGCGAATGACGCTAGAGACTACAGTTGTCCAGCTATGTAATGGTTGAAAGTAATAATTTTTTTTTGGAAACTATAAGGATTTTACAATTTTTTTTACGATATTTACTCCATTTCTCATGCCGCATCTATTCCCAAATTTTGTTAGATAAGTTATTAATCACCGTGTATACATGTTATTAATTTATCCAATTGATAACAACACACTACAGCAGGGTCTACATTATAGCTATTTCGAAAAATCATTCGTTTTCTTTATCAGCGACGTTGCTTTTCAAATGGATTTGATAGTTTGAATTTGTTTGTTTTCGTGCTTCCATAGCTACAGAAATCATATGATGTGTGTGGGATATAACTAAATATGTAGGGTAGCCTTTAACGAGTGGTATGACGTCACAACATGGCTCCTGCGCGTTTTCTCGGACTCCGTTTACATTATTTATTTTGAGGGAGAAAAATAATTACGATTTTTTGAATATTTACAGCTTTTTAGTTACACTTTTGAAATATCATTCGAAATTACAGAAAATACGCTAAATGAGCTCATTGGTCGGGGATAAAATTTTATATGTAGGTTCCACGGGTATATTAAACATTTATAGCTCTTGACGTATAATAGTCCTCCGTTAATACTTCTGATTCTTATCTTCACCTTGTGGGTAATAAACGCCTACTGTAGACTCCTGAAACATAAATAACTGCGGTCGTGTAACGTTCATGACAAATTGCACAATTTTTTTTATTTTTCCAGAAAGGTATCTTTACACTTTTAACTAAAATAATTTTGCTACCCTACCTAGTGCGAATACGAGTTGAAATAAAGTTTATTGATTCCTTAACTTTCGGTTGAATAACCATTGAAATGTCCCGTTAATGAACGTTATTTTTAACTAGATATTTGGCGTTATTTTACGGTTTTTCAAATATCTAATTATACCTTTGCGTAAATATGGTATTTCGAATTGAAATTTAGAAATCTGTAAATATTAAATAATTGGCATTTTTTTAAATTAAAATGTCAAGAAAGGGTAATGTATTATTGTTTTCTAATTCCACAGTAAATGTAATTCTTGGTTCCTTGTTACCTACTGATATTACCTTAGAAATAAGTATATTTAATTCCTAAATGGTAAAAACGCAATTGCAAATTCTTAACATATCTTCACCAAATGACGAGATTTTTGATTAGGCAAAACTATGTTGTCATAAAAATAACCCTTGACTTATTCTTTTGCCGAAAGGGTTTATTTCATTATTTTTTAAATTTTTTCACAGATGGGGAAACCCAATAAATAAATAAAAAATTATTCTACAAATAATTAACTTCAGACAATAACCTCTTTTAGGTATAATAAAATTCGTACCAGTGGTGATTTACAAAATTCTATTGAAAATAAACTTTTATTTTAAACATTACATTTTGTTCGTACGTCCGGTTTTATCAATATTTATATTTTTATATATCTAACAAAATTTTGTCTAGTCAGTATCTGAAAATCTGCGTTTTGAGATTGCCAATATTTTAATTTAATTTAATTGTTGAATGTTCAAACATTGTTTTTAGAAAAGGTTCATAACACTAAATCATGGATTACTAAATTTTATACGAATTAAACAAACATAAATTTGTTACCTTGGGTTGCTTTAATGTCTTATAAGTATTTTTTTAACAAAATATAGCAAATGCATTAATAGGATGTTCATAATTTAATAATGTATATTTTTTATCGTTGTTTATGAGAATATAAAACTGACAGGGACCAAATGAAATATATTACGGCATTTACTATGTACATTCAAAATTAATTTTTTCCTGAATATTTCAATATATTCCTTCCTTTACTTCATAAATGTATGTTTCTTAGTAACAACCTGTCATAAACATTTGCTAGATTTTGTAAATCATAACATTTATTCTTTTGCAGTATAAATTGTTTAAAAAACATTGAAATACTGAGTAACAAAAAATATATTTATAGCCAAAATACAGTGAAACAAATTAAATCACATCGTAAACAAAATATATTTGAGGTTTGGGATAAATTAAGCAGTCTCTTAGATATCATTTTTTCAAATAGTTTATGTTTTCTTGAATAAACACATTTTAAATACAGGGTGATCTATATTTTTACTGATAAATGTTAATACTAATAAAATAATATCTCTACCCCTCATTCTAATCACAAGGATTAGCCCAGAAGTCGGAGACTTGTACGAGAGAGGGGGCGGCATATTATTATTCAGCAGGCCGCATGTGCGCTCAGGAATGACTTACGTAAAGACAAAACAAAAAATATAATTTGAAGACATATGTCAATGTGCCACCTATGGAAATTTGACACCAAAATTGATCAGTTGAATAATAACCACTTTCTAACCTAAAAAAGGCAGGTTTATCGATTTTTGTACAAATAAATTTGCCTGAGGGCTTAATTGCGTAAAATTATGGAAAAAAAATAGTAAAAATCTGTGTTTACTAGAGAAATACCAGATCCCAATTTCCACGCAATTTAAACGTATAGAATTCTTTCACCCAAGCATTCAAGGTTAGATTGCTATTCTAACCTATTTATTCAGAAACGTTTCCCATAAAGTTAGCTGGATAGCTTTTCATCAGAAATAAGCATCAGTTTTCCATGATCTACACTAATTTCTACTGACTTTCAACTGTGTCAATGACTTCACAAATAAATATAATACATCCTGAAA
The DNA here is from genome assembly GCF_000390285.2 of Anoplophora glabripennis. Taxonomy (NCBI): domain Eukaryota; kingdom Metazoa; phylum Arthropoda; class Insecta; order Coleoptera; family Cerambycidae; genus Anoplophora; species Anoplophora glabripennis. Next base: position 51,252 of record NW_019418820.1, on the reverse strand, counting down.
TTTTGCCGGTCTTACTTTAACAATTTTTGATTCTAATAAATCATCTGGTATTACGTAAATGGTAATACAATTTTTATTTTTTGAAACTCAGTATCATATGATTCAAATAACAACGCGCAAAGTTATGATATATTTTGATTATTTGTGTTAATCGATATAACGAATCTGTTGTATGTATTTTTTCAATTCAACTACTATGCAGCACAGACAGGTTTGGTATTGTATACGATAATAGTAAATAGTATCAATCTCACAACGTCAAAATCGTAGAATAAGTTGATGTTGCAAAGTATATATATTTAATGTGTTCGAAATAAGTTTTATCGTACAGAGGAAATAAATGTGTATTGAAGTAATTAGTAAGACTTAGAGGTCTTTAAAAAAACATCAAGGAATGTCATCGATATCTTATATAATTTTACTTACCATTTTGTAACATAATGTACAAACTCAAATTGTAATATATATTCGACAATGTGACCATCAATATCATTAGTACCATATAGGATTTTTTGGTACACTAAAAACTGTTTTCAAAAATGAATTTTGAAAAATTTAGGTACATATTATATTTGTACAGGTGATCATTTTAAGTAGGAAACCTATATTCTAAATAACAAAAAAATCTTATATGGTGCTGACTGTAATAGTCATACTATTTAACATTTGTAACCCAATGAGATTGAAATTAATTAGACTATATTACGCAATTACGATTTTAATTTGAAGGGATTAATAAACAAAGTCTAAGCCAAATAAATGTGATTATTGTATTAACATTATATTTATATAGAGTGTATTTACATGTTTTAGAAGTTAGTTTTCACATGTATTGTATTGTTGACAACAATAAAAGTCCAGTATTTTATATTAATCGTTATTCCGACTAGTTCTAAAAATATCACATCAACTGCACTGACGTGTTGGCATTTATGTACATTTACAACAAAAGATAATTTTACCTTGGTTGTTCTATTGAAATCACTGAATTTAAAAAAGGAAATAATGTCTCTCTCGAGGTCTCTCCTGAATTCCACACTTCGCTTCACCACGCCCATTTCTTGGGTCTAGAAGTTTCGGTTCTTATCTTATTGATGGGGACCTGAATGTCGGGATGCTTTAATACTTATCTAATTGACTGAATTTACATTTATAACAATAATTATATGACTTACTAGTAACCCTAGCCTTCCCCTATGACTCTGCGTAGCAATTACGGGACGGATTAGTCGATCTCATCGATCTACTCTTATATCTAGAAAAAATCCGTCAAAAAAACCCAGCTGCTTAGGTATACTCTCTTTTCGAATTACTATCAATTTTACAATATAATTTAATTCTAATGTGGAATCTCTACGCTCTTTCTCGCGGTTTCGCGCTTTATTAAAAAGATGGGGTTTAACACGGCGCCTCCCAGACGCTTAACACATGGCCTCGACAGTCTAAGTGAACTTGTTAAAATATTGGCAATTTTCTCCGAAGGATTGTCTTGGCGACCTACTACTTGAAAACCATTAACCCTTCGATAATTTGTGTCGACTGAAATATCTTACTTTTTGACCCATCCTTCCGAGAATAACTGACTGCGCGCCCCGGCTATTGTTACAGTATTATTAGTCTGTCTTTTTTTTTCGTGAGAAATTAACAGATTAAGTAAAGAAGAATTTTAATTAAGTACCTATACTGTACATAATTATTTAACATTTAATTTCTGGATTTTTACTTAACACTTTTAAAAATTTATATTATAAAATCAAAACATTTTATCCACAATCACCTTATAGTCGGACTTTTATTCACATAAATGGACCGTCTAAAGTGACACTTTATCCACTAGTGGAATAAAGTAACTTTATTTCACTAGTAGCTTAATGAAAAAATAATAAATCTATAATAAAGCAAATTTAATTAATTTATTTATTAACATTAACATTTACGTTTATAGTAATAGACATTTCGTTTTTTGTTTTATCACATTTAACTTCTTTTCCATTAATATCAACCGTTGTAGCATTGTCGCCTTCATTTTCGGAACGCATAACATCTACCCAAGTTTGTGAAGATTTTGCACAACTTACGGATATCTCCTCTTGTAAGGACCAGCTATATTTTCCTTGGATTTTCCTTGCAATATCAAGTTTGAAATTGTACATTTTTTATTCAAATTTAAAAAATACGATAGCATGACTTCATTTATTGCCATTACTCTCCGTTTTTCCCTCCATTCGTTATAAATGTGATTGTGGATAAAACGTTGTATTGCATTCGTGTTTTAATTACCTTTTATCCACTTAAGAACTACGTTCTCGCGTTTAAACATTCTTGCGTGGATAAAATACTACTTAAAACACTTATACAATAAATAACTTATTATTCTATTTTATGGCGAATGCGCCAATGGTAAAATATATTTCCTTTTTCTTCAATGAATGAGCCATTTAAAATATTTCTTATTTTAATTACTTAAATTATAAGTCCTGTAAGTAAGTAAGTAAGTATTATCCTGTCCTTTGTTCAATAATTTAAATAACTACGAGATAGAACACAATATATTTATGTCAATTGAAAAAATTATAACCGTATTTTTTTTTATCTATTTTTATACATATCCGCTTTTCCTTTGAATATAATTATAATATGTTTTTGCACTGGAAACTGATACAGATACAGAGAAAAGTGGTTGAAGGAAAGAAAATAGTAATTAATATAAAGCGTAACAACAAAGTTACAACAAACTTTCAGGTCGGATATTTATCGTCAAAACAAAGTACAATTTTCCCGTTCGTGGTACATATACAATTTAAAAAAGTAACCAACAGCGTTGAAAGTTCGTTCGTCAGCAACGGATCATAAACTATTTTGCACTAAATACCGACTTACTGGTAAATACTTTAGTTATTTTTTCTATTGATATTAGTAACCGGTAACATATGTCATCTTTATTAGCAACTACACTTATTTTTTTTAACTTTTATAAAAATTGACACTTGTAAGAACTACGTGTTATATAAAAGGCAAAATAATCTATACTATAAAATAAGAATAAAGATCAGTTATAATTCGATAAATATACAGTGAAGTGTTTAATTTCCAACAGAATGAATTATAACATAAATATTTAAACAAGTTGGCGCTAGTTATGTCTTTATCGTTTATCTAAATCTAACTATAATTGGCTTTTTGTTGATTTGAATAAAATCAATAGCACAATAGTGCGATGGAAATTCATACTATTTAATTGCACTACAACAGTAAACACTACAACAAAAACAGTTTACCGCCCAGAATATAACAATCCGTCTGAAGTTCATTGACGTTAACGAAAAAATATATCGATTTTTTACATTTTGTTGTCGTATGGATAGAAGTAAGTAGGTACTTACATAAATCAATCGACTAAGCCTTCAGCTTTCGTTCGATAATGATTCAGTAATGACTATAATTCAAGGAAACTCATTGGGGTTCTCACAAGACATATTTTTTAGTACAAAGTATGTAATGAATTACTTTTTTTTATAAACTGCAACATTGTGGTTGCAGAGCGGAGTGCCGTAAAAAATAGTCGGTATATATTTCTGAATTCGGTAACTTCATGAAATTGATAATTTTCTGAAGGATGTTATACAAGGTATTGCTACAGTTTGGATGGTATACTTTTTCTGTCGACAGTTGATACAGAATTTCTGGTGCGGCGCGTTTTTAAGATGCAAATCGACGTATTTTCTGACAATACAAAACTTTCTTGGCTCCAAAGATAAGGGTGCTCACGAAAAAGTTTCTTACGGGGATTCCCCGCCAAAAAGCGTAACACTATCAGATTCCTTATGTCATATAACCCCTGTGTATCAAATTTAGTGATTCTCGTACAACAGGTTTCTGAAAAAGACTATTTTTAGGGGCGGATTCTAGGGGGCTGTAACTCCGAAAGTGGGTGCCACTTAGCAAAAATAAAAAATATGGGTCGTCTAAAAAGAGTCTGTGTCCAAATTTTGTTGCAATAATTTCCGGACACCCGGTATATTAAGTAGTGTTATTACAAAATGTGCAGCAGCTATAACATCATCACGAAAGGACGTTGTTTTAAGCCCGAATTTTATGGTTCTAATAAATTTTATTAAGTGTTCAAATTATAATTTTAATTTAGTCTAATAAAAATTGATTTTTAAAATTCTACATTCCGCTAATTTGTAAACGTCACAAATGTCTCAACAAATTCAGTAAAGATGTCAAATTAATTGAGCGTGCAAAAAAAATAAATTTTAGAAAAAGCTAATGCGGCTACTGCAGGCATCGTTTCGGAGAAATCAAAATATATGTCAACTTTGAGAATTTACAAGAACATTGAAATTTCTAAATTCCGAAGACTATTGGCATTTCTAAAGCCTAAGCATAAACATTTTCAACCAAAAAAGTCCGAGGTCTTAGAAAGAGAACAAATCGAACAATTTTTGCGTGAAGCCCTAGACGAAGATCATCTTATCAATAAGGTAGGTTCTACTGAATAGTTTAACTTTAATTTGTCGTTTTTAGGTGGCGTTGATATTAGGAGTTTTTGACGCTTGCCGTTGCGAGGAATTGACTTCAGAATGCACACGTCAATGAGTTGGTATTAATAAGCTATCAAAAATCCCTGATGTTGTTGCGCAAATGTTGGTGTTCGGACAGATTCTAATTTAGATACAGGGTGTGGCTTGCGTCGCGCATCTGCAACTCTCTTGGCCAATGCTGGAGAGGATATCGCAACACTCAAACGCCACGGTGGATGGAAGTCATCTACCATGGCAAAAGGTTATATAGATGATTTCCAGCAAAATTGATATTGCACAAGCAAAGGGGCAACCTGTTCTATAAATTTACCACAATCTCAAAATGATTCCAATAATCCTTTGGCATCAAATTGCGGCTTTACCATAAATGTTAATGTTAGTATTATTAAGTAGGTAAATTGTAAGTTTGTAGCATTTTAGGTTATTTGTTGACTTATTACTGTTTCAAATTGGTTTTCTAAAAAAAAACTAGAAAAATAAACCAAACATTTGACTCTTTATGATTTCTATAAGTCACTAGTGGGTTATAAGTCATAACTTACTAGTGACTTATGACTTATAACTCACTAGTGACTTATAGGCCACATTATTCCTTTAAAACTAAAGAAATTATAGTGTCATTATATACAAGTGTTGGATAATATTATATTGTTCTAGTACAATAAATAACTATTGTACGAGTATGTCTAGATATATCTAGATAAATAAATAGATATCTAAACAGTGCTGTTTAAATAAAATAAATCGACCAGGTGCGATCCGTCTGCTCTTACAAATATATTCTGGTTTGTTGACATCAACACGAAGTCAGTATCGATTAATTTTCATTTTAAAGTGAACACCTATTTACAGCGAAATCTCACTTTCTGGCTCACGTAATTGGGTGGCCCTCAACGGGGCACCGGCGTTCGATATTGTTTGAATAATAAAACATTAATATACGTAGGTGTTTCCCAAGGAAACTGTACGTCGCCGTAAGGGTGGCGGTGACCGGTGGTCAGTTTTACCCCAGCGGTCATAACTAACGGTGGCAGCATGGGGTGTGCCAGCAGTACTCCACTTGTGGAAAGCGGGAAGAACCTGGTGGACGGCGCTAAGGAGTCGGTGAGCGAGACAGTTGTCAAAGGCGAGGAAGCGCTCCACGGTAAATATTAAAAACTTTCTTTTATTTCTGGAAATTTCTCGATTTTTCTTATCTTGTTCCCATTATATAAAACATTATACAAGGTGGCTTATCACGTTCTTCTTATCTCAGGCATAGTACGATTAAAGATCAAAGAAAAGGTTTATAGAAACTTCAGCGAGGAAGTATCATTCTAAGAAGGAGGGGCTCCTTAAAGGTGACCCTCTGAAATTTGTTTTCTTTTTGAAATCGGTATTTACATCAATAGGCCAGGAAAAAGAACTGGGAAATGACCATTTCGCGATTTTTTGTTTCGGCAAGCTGAATTTATCATTAGATATAGATGCTAAATATACTAATAACATATTAGTTTCCATAAATATAAAAATCATAAAAAATGGGAGGAAGATTGTTTACAGGGTGGTTATTGTATAATTTTTACATAAATTCACGTTTTTCGCTTATAACTTATTTCCGTTCATTCCCACGAGAAAACAGTAGATTACTTTTTTTTCGTCTTCAAAAACTCTACAAAACTAGCCCTCGAGCGTCAAAAATTATTGATTAGGTCAAAAGTTATAAACAGTAAGAAGTATGACTTTTGAATAAAACATTTATAAACTGCGTTATTATTACCAGAACGTCTTGGCATCGCATCCTCTCATTCCTTATCACTGTCTAACAACTCACACGAAATCTGGAATCGGTAAGTTGAATAGTTTACAAGTTATGACCATATAAACAAATTAACTAAATATTAATCTGGACGATCCCGAGCATCTCCCACAATAGCACTGATTTTTTTTCATGAAATATACGACGCACGCGCGTGACATAGTTATATATTATTACATATTCGGAAAGCTTATGAAAAGAGCTTTAAGTTAAAAAAAAAACGTCAAGATTCGTTGAAAAACAACGGAGTTACAGACTGTCAAAGTTGACGGTCTATTGTTAAACAAATTAGGGTGGTAGCGGCAAAAATACTGTCATAACCGACAACTCGAGTACTTTCCCAGATAGAAATATTTTATTTTTGGAAGTGCATAAGAAATATTGTTAAAAGTCGATTGATTTTTCGGCAAGCCGTGGCGCGGCGGAAGGGTGGGGGAAGCGAACGACAGCGAGTCCGATGAAAATGATGAAAATATTGATAGTCCTGCCGTTAAAAAAGCGAAATTTGCTTGAAAATAATATATTTGACAGTCTGTAACTGTAACTGTTGTTTTTCAACGAATCTTGACGATTTTTTTTAACTTAAAGCTCTTTTCATAAGCTTTTCGAATATGTAATAATATACAGGGTGGTCCCGAGGTAATGAGCCAAAATTCATGTGTAGATTCCTGAAGCAAAAATATTGCGATTTAGCCGAACTTACCTTAGTCCAAAAGTTGATAGTTAAAGAGATACAGAGTGTTAAATGTAAAATATTATTTTAGTTTATTTCCATTCTTAATAAATGCAAATATCTACACAAAATTTTCGGGTTTGGGGTTCTTTGGATAGATGAATTGAAATTTGTTCACATTTTGGTTGCAGTTCATAGAGGGCGCTAGTTGCTGTAGACTGAAGGTGTTGGAAACGACATAACTTTTTTGTACTTTAAGGTATCTCATCTTTGATATCAAATTCTTATTTTCCATCAACTTTTTTTACACAAAAAATGTAGACTTTATGAAAGTAGCTGCCTCGCACCGTTTCCCAGATATTTTGGTTTAGAACTTCCAATGCTAATAGTTGAAATAATTAAAATAATTTAGAAATGTCAAAAACAAGGGTTTATTTAGAATTAAAAATTGTAATGAACAGTAAAATAGTAAACATTAGTAAAAAATATGCCTTTTTGACAATAATTGCTCAAAATGTCCACCTCTAACTTCAATACATTTATTAACACGTTTATTAAAATATTGTCTTATTTTAAAGTATAAATCCTTAATGCGAAATGACTTTGCAGCATTTAAAACCTGCTACTAAAGTTCTTCTCAAGTGTTTATAGTTTCTCCATTAACAACTGATTTCATGTAACTCCAAAAACGAAAACCTCGGCATTCTATCTAACATTTATGTATGTATACGAGTATACAATTTAATGTGTAAGCTAAGATGTAATTTTAATTAGATACGAATAATACTTAATAGAAATAGCAATAAGACAAGTAGGACGTCAATTATTTGATTTTCGTCCAAATCCTACTTAAGAAACTTTACCCCTAAATTAATAATACCTGTAGGTACTTAATTGTAATTCAATGCAACAGCATTGGAAGTTTCAAAGCCAAATATCTCGAAAACGGTGCGATATAGCTGCTTTAATAAAGTGTGTGTGTGTGTGTATTTTTTGTGTAAAAAAAGTTGAAAAATAAGAAATTGTTGAGATACCTTAAAGTACAAAAAAGTTATGTCGTTTTTAACACATTCAATCTACTGCAGCTAGCGCCCTCTATGAACTTTAACCAAAATGTGAACATATTTCAATTCCTGTACTCAAAGGACTCCAATCCCCAAAATTTTGTGAGGATATTTGCATTTGTTAAGGAATAAATTTAAAAAAAACTGAAATAATATTTTACATTTAACACCCTGTATCTCTTTAACTATCAACTTTTAGACTAATGTAAGTTCGGCTAACTCGCAATATTTTTACTTGGGGAATCTATCCATGAATTTTGGCCCATTACCTCGGGACCACCCTGTATAACTATATCACGCGCGTGCGTCATATATTTCATTGTGTAACTAAGGCTAAAAAATAAAAAAAAATCCAAGTTGCAAATTTAAAATGATAGATTTAAATGTATTATTATGAAATCTACCGTGAAAAAAATTAGTGCGATTGTGCTCGAGATCGTCCAGACTAGTAATTAGTTAATTTGTTTATAAGGCCATAACTTGTAAACTATTCAACTTACCGATTCCAGATTTCGTGTAAGTTATTAGACAGTGATAAGGAATGAGAGGATGCGATGCCAAAACGTTCTGGTAATAATAACGCAGTTTATAAATGTTTAATTCAAAAGTCATAAAGAAACTTCTTCTGTTTATAACTTTTGATCTAATCAATATTTTTTGAAGCGCGAAGGCTAGTTTTGTAGGTCTTTTGAGGACAAAAAAAAGTAAATTACTGTTTTCTCGTGGAAATGAACGGAAAAAAGTTATTAGCGAAAAACGTGAATTTACGTAAAAATTATACAATTAACCACCCTGTCAACAATCTTCCCTCCATTTTTATGACTGTGGTAACTAATATGTTATTGTACATAATATTTAGCATCTATAGTGATAAATTCAGCTCTCCGAAACAAAAAGTCGCGAAATGGTCATTTCCCAGCTCTTTTTCCTGGCTTACAAGAGAAGTATCGGAAGAGCCTAATTGTTTTTGTATTTGCTGCATATTTTTGCATAGATTGCAACGAAAGTAAACTCAAAAGCAAATAAAACTTAAAAAACGAACACTTCTATATTCGAATATAATGTTTTTTAAAATTACATAGTGGGCTGCGATAGAAACTTTGACATTCTGAGCAGTTAGAAGAAAGAATAAATAATGCTTTTCATCAGATTCAAGCAACAATAAATTTCAAAGAAATTACATTTTCGTTACTAAAAAGATGTCGGACCCGTGTTCGTGGAAATGGAGGTATTTTTGAGCATTTACTCAAATAAAATCATGAAAATGATGACTTATGTTATTAATTTCTTTAATAGAATAAGTGCTTGTCATGTCATTTAAGTACAAGTGTTTTCAGTTGGTTTTTTAGGGTTTACTCGAAAATCAAGCTATTTTCGAAAAACATAAGAGAGTAGTAATTTGTAGAAAATTGAAAGACGAATCCGAGAATATCATAGTTGGTACCGTAAAACAGTAGCGTACTATTTTATTTAGAAAAATATGCCACTGATACCCTGTATCTCCGCCACTGGAGATACAGATAATAGGTGCACTACAAGCATTATTAAAAAATAGTTAAATAGAAATAATAATAATTCACTGGGACTATTTTCATTTTATAAGTTTTCCATAATAAATCAATTGCTGAATAAAAACATCGTGGAACAAATACAAACAGTTCGTTTTAACGTTCCCTATAATTATTGGAAAACGAGACTATGACTGAATGGAAATACGTGAAATAAAAAAATATTGATTTTCCTTTCGTAGCAATTATTCAGTTCAATAGACTCGAACAAAATCTTTTCAGAATATTACTTATTTTATTTGAACAAATGACTTAATTTAGTAACTTATAATTTAAAATAAATTAAAAATTAATTGTTCTTTATGACTGCATTTCTCTTTTTTAAAACTAATCTATTAGTGTATGAGGATTACATAATATTAAACATAAATTCGGATATAAATTACAGACTCATTACTTTTTACTGTTTTTAAAAATATATCAAGAATGAAAGTATTCCTAGTACTATTCACATTTTAAATCAAATTTGATGATTCAACTTATTTTCTTTTTGTATGTACAAGGTCTCTCTGAATGGTGGGATAATCTTTGGGAGGCTCCCTTTTTTCTTCGCTTGTTTACTCAGTTGTTTATGCTGCAAAATAAATGCATTTCTAATGACATTTAACGTTATGCTATTGTCTTGCTTGCTTCACAAATATTTATTACTGCCTACATAAATATGTAGTATATGTAGCAATTTTTGGGTTGTGCTGTGTCCTGGTCACCACCAGTTACAGAATTACATTGTATTTCCTTAGTCTTAGTAGGCTCAGCCGTGGCATTTGCATAGTCATCACTGCATCTACAGAGGCCACTACAGATCAACTCAGAGGATCACTATTATCTAGGAGAGGTTCTATTTGTAGCAGCTTTAGAACCAACAAGAATCGAAATGAACGTCAGCGCGAGCATAGGGGTTCTGTTAGAGAGCCCGCTTCCACAGAGCCTAGTCCAAGAACAACAAGGGCAGGTGAAAGATTCCTAGCTAAGGCTAAGAAAGTGCAACGTAATTCTATAACTAGTAGTGATCAGGAACATAGACCACAGAGTGACAACCCGAAAGACAATTGTTCTTTCAATATTAGCACTAGCAATAAAAAATACCACCACCTTTTTTCGTCGTCTTCAAAAAAGTGTATTCATTTGTTGCCTTCGAGGTGCTTAATCAATATCTAATATCTGTCACGTATCACAGTGCTTGATTTAGATAGAGTCCTCGTGCCTCTCACCTATCAGGGAATTTGATTTATGTGAGTCCCTTCGCCTTTTACTTATCAGAGTGCTTGATTTACACGAGGCCCCTCGTATTATCATCTCTCAATTGAAGTAAGTGCCCAAAATAATGGCCTTCGATTTCAATACACTTTTTATTCCCTATTTCAAATGACTGTACACAACTGAGAAGTGTGTTTGCTTGAATTTCGGTACAAGCTTCTCTGATTCACTCGATCATATTCTCACGTGTTGTTGGTCCCTGTTTGTAAACTGTAAACTTTGTCTTTGAGATAGCCCCATAAAAAACAATCTGGCGAAGTAAGACCTGATGATCTAGCAGGCCAATTTATCTGACCAGCCTTACAGATTTTGCGACCACTGAAATCACGATCAAGTACCTACTTCACGTGCTACCATAGAATAGTGTGCTGGGCAACCATCATGTTGAAACCACATGTTCTGTAGTATTTCTAAGCTCAAATCTTCAAGTGATGTTGGCAGTTCATTTTCCAAATCGTATGAATAGATTCTCAATAGGAGAAATTGAAAACAATTGAATTTCGTCTACTACATCCCCATCTATCATGAGTCGAAAAAACTGTCACAGACAAATTTTACGTACTTTTAGCCGTAGAATCCGAATCTTTAATAAAAATGGGGGGTTTCTGTTTAAGATTTCAAATGCACTAATATGTTTCTTCCGCGGTATGATTATTATCCCAAACATATTTGTTCTTAGAAGATCACTCTGTATATTAATATTGAATTAAAGCAAAGTATTTGCATGAAAGTAGGTATAATTTTAATTACATACCTATTTAACTATAAACTCTGCAGATCCTCTTTTGTTTGACTTTCCCAAAATATGTGTAACAAATCAAAAGTGTTAGCAATACAAAAGTATTGAAAAATTTATTTGCCTACATGAAAGTATTTTTTATATTGCGTTCCAGTTTTGCTTGGAGTAATTTCCGTCACGTTTATGAGTAACTGGAAGGGCGGGTTTCATTTAAATTTATAGCAAGATGATTCATTGCAACAATCATGCTCCGTTTCTATTAAAATAACTTTTCGTTTTGTTATTCATGAGAAATCATTATTACAATAGGACATACGTATATTTTATTACTCCGTTTTGATAAATTATGGATAGAAATATATAGATCAATCATTTTACTAGTGGTGCATAACAAATTATTTTACTATTACTTAGTAATATTAAGCAAATATCAATATGATGGTATAAACAATAATTTTGAATCTATAATATATAGTAAATACAGGGAATAATAGGCTCAATATAGGTTACTAAGGAATTTGAATGAATTTTTCTACTATTGACTGCAAATAATCAAAATCGAAGTAACTTTTATATTTTACTAATTACACAAGTTGTTAAAAGACAGTGTTAAGGCAGCTCTATACGATGCAGTTACTTGCCAAATATTTGTCAAAAGTAAGCAATTGCGTATGTATGGTTGCTGCATATCGGTACGATCGACAGCATGTCTTCACTTGTCAAATATTCGCCAGCTATGCAAACGTCTCAAAAAAACAGAATGTATGCAAAACCTGCATCAGTAGGATTCATTCCCATGTGCTACACTTCATAATTTCTCTATATTTATAAAAAAAACTGGAAGGTATATTCAAACGGTTGATGTGCGGACAGTTGGTAAGTATTGAGATATCTCTCATGCGTTCTTATTTTTATTTATTATGGACTATTTTAAAATTCTGCTCCATTATTAAAAAAGTTTACACAATTTTAAGTTATTTATCATATCAAAACCATTTCTTGTATTTGTTAAAATCTGTCTTAAACACTATTTTTAACACCGTGCACATTTTCATTCTTATATTAACAAAATATAGTTGAGAATGTACTGAACAGTAGATATAAATACTTTCCAATTACATAATTATATAATGTGTCCTAATAGACGTTACTTTTTTTTAAATAAAATTAGAGTTAAGTCAATGCAACATCTGAAACCAATGTAGGTCCAAGAAAATTTCAAAAAGCTGTAGTAATATGCAAGGAACGTGCAAGAAAAACGCAACCAAGCAACTCTAAAAAGTTATTGAGAATAAGATTCCTACGTCACTTATTTTTCTGTATAATAGATATATCTTAGACAAACTCATGGTGTTGAAAGATCAACTGCTTAGTGAAATATTAAATTACCCACAACGTGGGTAAAAAATGAAAAAATACACAGTTGAGAATCACTCTCTAATTCACTATATTATTTTGCTTATTTTTTAGATATAGGATATAAATTGTAAATAATTGGAGTGAATGAAAAGAATGAACATATTAAAGACACTTGATTTTCACATATTATGATATGATATTTGAAGTAAAACTGATTCATTTCACTCAAATATAGGCACTTATATAATTACTCGAAATAAACATCTGGATTATAGGATTATCCGCTTATCCTAGTCGAAAGTGTGATTAATTTAGTTACAATAATAATTAAAACCAATAATATATTGGGTCCCGACTAAAATTCGTCCCTGGGTTAAATTAGTATATTCTTATATACCACAATTTTTTATTTTTGAAAATCATAAAAAGCTACTTGTTTTCTGTGAGATTGTCTATAACTTTTTTGTTGGGAGTCCAATTTTATGTGCCAGAAATGAGAAATAATAGGTTTGATTAAAAATGAACATAGTTTCAAAATTTAAAAAACTAGTTATAATTTGAAACTTACTTTATTAACGTTTTGTTTTATAAAAAATATGCTAGATAAGCTGAGTAGTTTTTCAACAAAAATTATCTAAACTTAGAAGGGAGAGACGCTCTTTAGAAAGGAACTAGAAGGAAGCAAAGCCCTTCCCCAAAGTTGTCCTTCTTTACGGCCCTGGATTTTTGAATACAGAAAAAGTTAACTCGTTCTAGAGTTTATAGTGATCTTTTGTCTGTGTGAAATATTTCTGGTTAATCAAACGCAAGCTCATGAAATCATTGACTGATTCTTTTGGATCAACATGTGGTAGAAGTACTCAATGAAAGGAAAAAATTTTAAAAAAATTTTGCCAACCCTTCTGAAAAGCAGCTATACATATTCCTAATATAGCACAACAATCATAATTTTTTGCTAATCTACCTGTTCCTAAAATTTAATTTTAAAAATTAACTACCCTGTGAAAAAATCGGACAAACTAAGTCTCTGTTAAGATTCAATAGATCTAATCGGATTCGTACCAAATGGAAAAATTATAGCATAATAAAAAGTGTATTACACGATAAATACTCTCTTAACTTCATTGCTGCAATAATAGCGTATCGATTTTTTTCGTTCGTAATAGGGTTTGTTACACCGTAACATTATGTTTGTATTTTATTCGTATAGTCTATGAAAAAAGAATGTTGTCGTTCATATTCATATTTAGAAATTAAAACTAATGTTGTTTCTTTAATTTGTTGTATAAAATAATGACTATGTATGTAATGATTTAAAGAAATGTCAAAGATGAGACCTCCAGTTTTGCACTCATCAAATTCTTCTTAAAAATAGCATATTTGTGGTAAATGTCAACAGTTCTAGGAATATTCCCTGATAGTCAATCATGTTCAAAAATTATAAAATGAACAATTTTATAAAAATCGTTGAAAATGATCAGAATTTCCAGTAATATATAATTTAGTAAAAAAAATATATTATGCAAAACTTACAAATTCACGCTGAAAAAAAAAGATGCAACAAATTTAGGGACGGAAAGTTCGTTATCGAAGAAGATAATTTTCTGGAAATTTTTAGGAGTAAACTTAATGTTTTTCGGAAAGATCTATTAGGATACAAAAGGAATGTCAACATAGGACAAAAAAGTTGTATACTATAGTCTGTAATGCAACACTAGACTTACTCAAACAGAACATATTAATAAAACTCTAAACAAGTATCATTAAATTTGATAAATGTAAACTTTTTAGGTAACTTTTAGATGGTTGAGGATGGTTTTCTGTTATTTTTTTAAATTAAAAACTATTATTCGATTCTGTAAAATGATAATTTATCAAATAAAAATGAAATAATTTACTGAAAGTAAAAACATAAATTATAACGGCAGTATTTGTCATCTTTCGAAATTATGGCGAATACGTCAGTGAAAAAAAAAGGTGTATTTAAACATAAATTCTCCCTTTTATACATATATTAAATAATAATTCTACAATTCAGAGTGCAACTTCTGTATCAGATATACCTACGTTTATTATTATTTTTATAGATGTTTACATAATTCCATTTTGACACATCTTTGTGAAGCTGAATATCAAAGTAAATCACAGCTCTTTATTAAATCGTTAACTGAATACTAAAATATCACTTTTTATAAATCTAATATCGAACGACATTATAAAAATAAGAAGTTAAGTAAAAAGCAAAGTAAAGTAAAAATCCAAACATTACTTAATTCCTATCAAATATTTCTCTTAAATGCAAGTACTTTAATAAAGACACAACAGAAGACAATAATCTGTTGTTTGAAGAATTCATGAGAAGCTTATTTTAGGAACTTCTAATATTTCAAATATACAGTTATGGACAATAAAAGGGTTTGACAAACTACTTATGGTCCTTTATATAACAGGGTTTTGTTGATTCCGTTCTTTAAATTATTTCAAATATTTTAATAGGGAAAATTTTTTTTCGTCACAATATTCATGGAACTGTAAAAATATTTATAATTGTAGCAGTTTGTATTACGTCAGTAACCAAAGAAAAATATGATTCCTTAAAATTTCCTTCAAAATGCTATTTTTTTTATAAAAATAATTAATCGAATACTGAGATTATCAGAAATATATTGTTGTGTGTAAACAAATATCTAAATGACTTTTATATTAGAAATATTAATATTTACAATACATATTGATGGAAATATGGCGGAAATATGTTTACCAGGAGAGTACAGTAAACCTACCTTTTAAAAGTAATATAAAGTAGAAAAATTCCATTTATTTTAGTTAATCCTCAAACAAAAATGGTTAATAGTAAATAAAAAGTGAATTTAATCCAATGTGATTCAAATTTAACTATTAACCAGTTAATTTTTACTCGGACATGATTGCAGTGAATTAATTAGATTCAGCTGTTAGTGAAAATACAAAACAACTTTTTGATATCGAAGAACATCGTTTGATTACTTTTGAGCGGATTTTTAGGAACATGTTTGAATTTATTTAAATTGGCTTAATAACTTAAAAGTGAAAATGCAAAAAGTAATAATAAAACATCTATTAAAAAAAATAATTTGACTCGTATTTTTATGAAATTATGAATTTGTAGAAATAATGAATATATAAATTTTATAAAATACTTATCGATTAGTTTTTTACAGCTCATTGCATATTATTTTTTAAAAATACATAAAACCATTGCTTTATATGAAAGATCAACATAATAAAATAAATCAATACAAGCAGGGCTAATTTACAATTTTCCCGCTTTTAAGTTATTTATAACACAGACTGTATGTGGGTTAATTAAAAATAATGTACGCATGGTGAATAATAAACAGTACCAAGCTACTGCAATGTCTTTTACTCTGACTAATAGGATGGTAACAATAAAGTAATAATTCATAGTAATTTAATTACAGTTTGCTTTTTTGATACATACATACATGTTATGTATGACTATAAAAAGCCATCACAATGTAACAAATTCAGTGGGAACTGGTGCGAGGAGGGGGGGCTGGAAATTTTCATAGCAAAAAAAATTTAATAGTTAGTTTACAATGTTATTTATTAATTAGATTGGATATATGAAACACATTAAAAAAGAATTGTTAAATTTGTAATGTGTGTGCAGTCAATTTAACTCGATTTGAAAAATTCATTTGAAAAATATACATACGTGGGCTCTCGTAGTTCGCGCCTAAATCTGTAAAGTATTTACAACGGTGGTTATGGTTATGGTTATGGAGTGGGAGTGGCACATATTTACAGTTTTGTGCTCTGTTTAATCCTCCAGTAATCAAATGATAGCTATTCACTGCTTTTTTCTTATTAAACGGAATTTGTTTACTTGTGGTGCAAAATTTTGTTACCTACATATTGTATCTTGTGAATTTTAACATATTGTAAAACTTTAAATTAGATTGTAAAGACAAGTACTTGCAATGCTATGTATTAAAAAATCAAACTTTAATGAAAAAGTAATTTAAAAGTTTATTTCGGACAAAATCAGATGAGTGGACTTTCACTATGAAAAACAATGTTGAGCTCATTTTCCCTATATTTTAATAGTACTCAAAATAAAACCACCCAATTATATTTGAATTTTTTTTGTCTTTTTAATTTGATTCACAATATTTCGAGTAGCGCTGTTTGTTGGACAATTTGTTTTCCTATATTTTGTACGATATTTTCTTCCAACTTCTGCATAACTCACCAAATTTAAAATAATTTGTAACTATAAAGACACATTGTTCAATCCTACACCTACTTCTCCATATTTATTAACCGCCATGTTTCTACTTACAGCTGTCAAAAAACCAAATCAGTTCTAATACGAAAAACACAGATGGCGGCAAATTTAAAATGTTAACTACAAATCTGAACACCCTCTAGAAATGCTGCTCCTTGTTAATATTATATCAACAACTTATATGTTGTAAAGTGGCTACTATTCGTTCAGGTCAGGATCAGGATGATATCTTGAATATATATTGTTATAATTCTTTGAGATGTAGAAATTTTTCTTATCTTAATTTTCTTATTCTGCTTAACTTCCTCTCTGTATTTTATTTCCTTCTTTCTTGTCTGGGCGCCAGATCACATGAGCATATAATCGTACTTTAATTCAAATTTTTGTTTGCTATGTTTAGAGAAAGCTTTTGTTTAAAAACAAATTAATTTAAGATATAAGCAAATTTTAATCTAACGTGAGTAGTCTCACCTCAGGGTAAAGTTCTGAGAAGATTAGTAAACTAATTTTAAAATATTGCACTGATTAATGAATTTAGATATTAAATTTCGAGAAGGCAGACAAAAAAAAATATATTTGAATTTTAATTGACTAGTTATTCTATTTCTTGTAAAAAATGACTAATTCATTTAATGACTTGAATTCACTATATTTCCAATTAAATAAAATAATGTGATTGGCTAACACTTAATTTTATTTTTTTATTGTACCACCATTATCCAATCTTCGATCAATAAAAATTTTCTTAAACTATACCTGCGGCACATCCTGCCTTAACTTAATTAAATGACATCCAATTATTTGGATTTAAATATTAAATCTAATACAAGTCTTTTTATATTAAGGTTTTTTATACCTTTCTATCAGTCTAACACTCTTATTTCTTTTCTTTTTGGTCCTTTCTCTCCTCTAATACTTTTCTGAACCGTCTAGCACAACTTCTGTCTTTGTCTTGTTACCTGTCATGCAATTCCTTGCTATTTGTCTTCTTCCTAATATTTCTTTATTACTATTCCCTGGTCGGTGACTTTAATTAGGTGTGGGCGTACTCGATACTGGTTATTGCTCTATAACAAAAAACATGTTATTGTTTCGTTATTGGACTTACTTTGACTTAATATCTTAATTCTTAATCTTCAATTGATTTAGTTTTCGTGCAGTTTCAACACATTACATATAAAGGTGATTTTAAAGTAAAATTCGTTCTAGAAATGGTAAAAAAAGATTTTCGTATGTCTTGAGTGTTCTCTGGGTATATTAAACTGAATTTGAGACAGAAAAACAGAGCAATCAATACTGTTATGTAATATTTTGTATAAAAAAGACAGTGAAGAACATTTTCTTCTTACGTCTAATCTGGTAATATCAAACCTTGTCAGCAACGTGTTGTATTGAGTATCAAATTCTGGATAATTTCCAACTTCTTACAAAATACAAAAATTTTAAAAACTTTCTCTGAATTCTTTCAATACTAATTTTATAACACTTATAATATGGATTCCAAATGATGCAACCATATTCTAATTTAGACCTGACAAACGAATAATATAATGTTTTTAAAGTTTTAATGTTGCTAAAGTTTCTACAGTTTCTTAATATGGAGCCATACGATTTTGCCGCCTCATTTATCTTAGTGAATATGTGTTCCCGAAAAGATAAACTATGATCGAAAAGTACACCAAGGTCATTAACGGTTTCATAGCGAGAAAGTGCAGTCAGTAATAACATATTCAAAAATAATAGGTAGTCTCTTCTTAGTATAAGAAACAATTTTACATTTGGGTATATTAAGATGCAATTTATTATTTGCAAGTTTGCAAATTGGTTAAAGACTTCTGTAATTTTAAGCAATCACCTATAAATCGATGTAAAGATTTTCATATCATCAGCAAATAATAACTTATTGCAGTCAACTACTTGACAAATGTCGTTAATAAAAATTAGAAATAATAAAGGCCCTAGGTTTGAGCCCTGAGGGACTCCTGAATTTGCAAAGTAATTCGGTGACACAAACCCATCATATGAAACAAATTGGACTCTATTATTTAAGTATGATTTAAATAGTGATAACGCGTTGCTATTAAAGCCAAAGTTTCTTTAAAAGGATTTGGTGATCAAGTCTGTGAAACGCCTTTGCACAATCTGTATAAATAGTGTCGACTTGACCGCCTTTATCTAAAGTATCAGATACAAATTGAGTAAATACTATCAAATTTGTAACAGTGGACCTGTTCATCATAAAACCGTGCTGTTCCACCACAACTGACCTCTAATAACATTGTATATACGATTATACAGCATAATTTCAAAAATTTTAGAAAAGTTGGAAAGGATATAGGACGATAATTTTCAATATTCACTTTGTTGCCATTTTTAAAAATTGGGCACACCTTTGCTTGTTTCCAATCAAGTGGAAATATATTTGTCTTCAAACATAAGTTAAAAAATATTTTTAAAGGAATAACCAACACAGATATACAATCTTTTATAATGAATGAGCGTAATTTATCTGACCCAGATGTCATCTTATTTTTTAAATTTTTTGGAAGCTAATAAAATTTCAGATTCACATATAGGTTCAAAATTAATGAATGCTGAGTTGTTGTATGAATTATTCATATCACGTAAATTTAGCCAAATGGTCTTCTTCCGATCGCAAAAATTAATGGTAGTTTTATATTTATGGAATATATTCTTTGTTTTGTTCATAGAATTTTAAGTAGGTAACTTTTATTACGCTCTTTCACAAGACAACATAAAATTGCAAAAATCCATAATACAAAGAAGTTAAGCAGCCAATACTTCTTTATGGAAAAAGGTGAAATCCCCCGACATAACTAAAAATAAACTTAATTTCATGCAATTAGTGTTGCGCGGCGGTTGAAATCCATTAATTTTAGCAGAATTTATTACGGCCATAGTTTACGTTCCCGTATTATGCAAATATAAAATGTTAACCGTAAGCCTAGGTAATTTGAATACCAAATTTTTTTAGCGCCCATTTCGTGTCAAGGTTCCGAGCTTTTCTTAATTCTAAAAAAACTGTTTAATTCTAAGATAATGACGCTAATTTCGGACAATAGAATTAAACCGGAATTATTGAAAAATTGTGTCGTTTGTATAATACAAGCAAATGAATAAATTTTGCAAACGAATTTTTTGTAGAGAATGTTATTTGTTATTGCGTACTGCATGGATTATATCGTTTGAAATTATGTACTTTTGGCACTGTCCTTATTTTTAATTCTTCATTTAAAATCCCTCAGAAGCTAAGTACAACCAATACAGTTAAAAATAGATTTTCCAGCAAATATAAATAGAAGCTTTTGCAACAAACTAAAATAAATATACGTAGAATATGAAAATGTGAATGACGTTTGCAAAATGCAGCTTGTCCAAGTTTTACATTTTTAAAATGTGTTTCGGATGCAATGAAATTGAAGAAATTAACTTTTTATAGATAGGATTCTCTGTATTCTCGGAAATAATGTCGGAAAATAGTTTCTTTTCGAAATTATTAAGTTTGATGTCGCAGTCGAATATTGGACAACACACTGTGTATGCGTGCTGTGGATATTTGGGTCTCTAGGACGATCATATGCATTTTAGGGTAAATTGAAAATACTCAGTCTCTTTTCGAGGTACTTTTCTTAGTTCTGTGTCGATCTCTATGCTCCCTGGCCGCAGATGGTCTAACTTTCAATCTAAACCTGTGGACAGTGTCAATAAATAGGCGGAACCAATTGATTTTCTAAGCAAATTGTTAATATTTTCTTAAAAAAGGGTTCAGAATTCATGTACCTACGTATAATTTTTGTTAGTAATAATATATTGTAATAGAATTAATTGAGGCAAAAGATTTTAAAAATATCAAAGGGAAAGGTAAATTTGGGAAAATAAAATTAGTAAAATTGATTTTAAAGTTGAATAAGTGTGACTAATAGGAGTGCAGTAGATGGTTGAAATTGAGAAAGGAAAGACAAAATAAATAAAAATTTGTACATAATTAAATTTTTGTAAAAGAAAAGAATAAAATTGGAATGACAGCAAAAGTTGTAGAAATTATATTTTGAATTTTAAAAAGGAAGATAATTTAATAACCATAAAGAAACAAGTAAAAAAACTATACAATAAGAAGAAATAGAAGAAAACATAATCACAAAAACTAAATCAATTGAAGATTAAGGCCAAGAGAAGTCAAAGTAAGTCCAATAACGAAACAAGTTAAATGTTATAGAGCAATAACTAGTACAGAGTACGCCCACATCTAATTAAAGTCACCGACCAGGGAGTAGTAATAAAGAAATATTAGGAAGAAGACAGATAACAAGGAATTGCATGCCAAATGACAAGATAAGGACAGAAGTTGTGCTAGACGGTTCAGAAAAGAATTAGTGGAGAGAATGGACCAACAAGAGAATAAATAAGAGTGTTAGACAGTGATAGAATGGTATAAAACCTTAATATAAAACAGACTTGTATTAGATTTAATATTTAAATCCAAATAATTGGATGTTGTTATTTAATTAAGTTAGAGTAGGACGTGGCGTAGGTATAGTTTAAGAAAATGTTTATTGATTGAAGATTGGATAATGTTGGTAAAATAAAAAATAAATAAAATTAAGTGTTAGCCAATCACATTATTTTATTTAATTGGAAATATTGTGAATTCAAGTCATTAAATGAATTAGAAATTTTTTTACAAGAAATATAATGACTAGTCAATTAAAATTCAAATATAATGTTTTTTGTCTTTGCCTTCTCAAAATTAAATATCTAAATTCATCAATCAGTGTAATATTTTAAAATTAGCTTATTAATCTTCTCAGAACCTTACCCTGAGTTGAGATTACTCGTTAAATTAAAATTTGATAATATCTTAAATTAATTTGTTTTCAAACAAAAGCTTTCTCTAAACATAGTGAACAAAAATTTGAATTAAAGTACGATTATATGCTCATGTGAGCTGGTGCCCAGATAAGAAAGAATGAAGTAAAATACAAACAAGGAGAAGAAGTTAAACAGAATAAGAAAATTAAGATAAGAAAAATTTCTATATCTCAAGGAATTATAACAAATTATTAAACTAAATTTTGTTTAACACAATTTTGTATTAAACAAAATGGTTTATTTTTTATGTCCCATATAGCTTTCGATTTCTAGGGCAATCAAGGGTAATCTAGGGTAATCTAAAGTTAGGAAATTTAGTCGATTTAGGATTTTTTATAAGGAAAATATATTACAATAATTGCAAAAATGCAAAAATAATATCAAAATTTAACTAAGACCGGGTCATTTATTTATTTATCTTATTTTGACCAAGAGATAAGCAAGAACTTAATTTTCGACTAATCTTATTTTAATGTTTACATTAAAAAAAATTATAAACCCCTACGACAAAAATATCACCTGTATTAATTTTTAACAGACCCAAATCTTGCCTAATTCGAAATGTTTTTGCAAATTTCTATGCCTCACTTTAATGCGATACTTTATTACAAATAATTCTTGTTGAATGTTAATTTTTCGAATTAACAAAGAAAACGACTTTTCTAAAAGTGTGTATGCATGTGCGTTGTAAGTGGTGATTAAATACGTTACGAGCTGTCAGCCACTTGCCATCAAATTAAATAGTAACTAAAAATTAATTTACTTAATGAAGGAAGTACGTCATTCACACTTATCGCGTAGACGTAATTAAGCGTTTTCGCAACGGGAGATGCAAGTTTACAGTTACATGCAATAAGAAATAAGTATATATTACTGGCTTCAAGTAGAATTTGTTATGAAACTCATAAATGGAAAGTGAGGAAATCAAGTGTTACTTTACTATACAGTAATAATAATTTCATTTATTTCTAACAGGTTTACACCAAATTACAAGAAAATTTGTAATAGAAAGTTTGTGTAAGAAGTTTGACATTATGACAACTTAAATTGTTGCACTATCACAATTTATCAGTGACAACTTTAAAACATAAATTAAAAAACGATATATAT
>NW_019418820.1:8578-27901 GCF_000390285.2 Anoplophora glabripennis | reverse complement strand
TATATATATATGTATTTACAGGTGAAATAAAATTGTATCACAAAATTTAATTTACTTACCAAAAAGTGTTTAAACGTGATTTGTAAGGATTTAGTTATGAACTAAGATTGTAAACCTTTAGTATATGATTTAATTTTAAAAATTCGATAACATTTTAATAATGCGTCAGTAACTTTAGCTGTATCGAAGATTTCAGTAAATAATTTTCTGAAGAATATTGATATCTATCTAACCTGAATCTATCCTAGTATGAATCTATCTTATTTAAGAAACACCACATCCACATTAATTCAAGAGAAAGTGTCAAGTCAGAGAAACTGTACTAATTGATATTGGCGCCTTCGCCATAACCTGTCATTGGTACTTCGTTAAAAATTTACATTTATTTATTTTATTTTTTACTATTTTGGATACACTGAAATGTATATAAGGCAAGTAAATTTTGTAAATACACATTAAAAATAATACAATTAACTAACTTTACATCACAACATGCGAGAATTAAAAAAAAAAACAGGTGAATGAGGGACTAAACTAATTTTATAACTTACTGAAACAGAAATATTAAATATTTAACAATATGTACCTATGATCGAGAATCCTAATATTATTTTCAAATTTAAAATATTCTGACACACTGTAATAGACATCTAATACAAATTATTTTACTTTATTTTTAAATTTGCTATATGAATCAATGTTTTTTATATTGTTTGGTAGCATATGGAATAAAAAAATTACACTGTAATACCGAGTTGTTGTTAACACGCGACAGCGTACCGAGATTCAGGCAATGCGCGATCCATAGCAAAATTTGGAATGACTTTATCCATTATTAAATTAACCCGAGACTCTAAAACTAAGTAGACTGCTCAATGTGGAACCCAAGGAAAAACTGCCTGTTTTTTCGGAGATCTCTCCTGAATTCGACACCTCGCTTCGACACGCCCATTTCTTGGGTCCAGACGTTTATGTTCTTATCTTACTGGCGGGAACCCTGAATATCGGGACGCTTTGGCATAACTATGCCATGTTAATAGTTATCTAATGGACTGAATTTACATTTATATAAATAATTCTGTGACTAACTGGACTTACAAGTAACCCTAGCCTTCCTCTAGTGACTCCGTGTAGCAATACGGGATGGATTAGTTCATCTCATTCAATCTATATTTATAGCTTGGAAAATCCGGCTAAAAACCAGTTATTTGATCTACTATTATTTTTCTAACAACTTCCAACCATTTATTCTTGGAATTCCTACGTTCTTTGGAATAGATTTCGCGCGTTATTAAAAATTAAATTACATTAAAAGTATCTATTTCTTTGTTCTGTCCCAGCATAGCCTGGCGCCTCCCGGACGCAACAGATAATTGTCACATGGTGATACGTTTTCAAGGAGTTACTTAACCCGAAGTGTTTTGGGGTTGTTCTAATTATCGGTTTGTAAATTTATTAGTCTCCACGACAAAAGCTCTTCAAATCACTCTCTAAATACAAATACGCGCACATACTACTTAACCCTCGTCTGACCGTGGTTGTTCTTAGGAGGCCTAATAGAACTATTGAGCCCCAGCCCTTCTGAAAACCGCCCCATAAATTACAAGGATCTGGCTTTTGTTACATTATTCTCAAAGTTCCTAGGGGGGCTAGCAGAAACTGTGATTGTAGTATAGATATAATCAGGAAAATCATTAACATAAAGCAGAAATCACGAAGAAAAGCGAAAACTCCCACAGAACTTGTTAATATAATATACAGGGTGTGCCAATTAAAGCTTCCCACCTGGAAAATATCGGAAAAAAGACCAAAAAAGTTTATGAACAACGCAATGCTGCCAACCGCATATCACTAAATATCTCCATTAGCGCGTAATTCAAAAACTTCGGTTATTTTCTGAGCAGACTTCGTATGTTTATAAAATCGCAATGGACTTCCGCTTGTCTACAAATGCATAAAGTTTCACGTAATATGAATTTTTTAACTTATATTTGCAGTGCAGCTGAGGAACGAACTATATTCCGTTGTATCCAAGTTCTGATAACGGTGTTTAGTCGCTACATCAAAGTATTTCTGTGTATGACATCCACACGCGATTTAAAAAACCTTTTTTGGATCTGCTGCCGCTCACGCAAATACATTACCTTTAAGCTAAATACTAACTCCGTTGACTGATTCATTGACGCTTTGACCTTTGAAAAGTACGAATTGTAATCTGATTGCAAAAAAGCCCCTTTCAAGGGCTCTGTTAAGGCCGTATATAAAGGAATAATTGTGAAATGTGATAATTACCCACAGGCATTAAATATATTTTTACAGCAGTCGCATGTTTAAGCTCAATTTAAAATTCCTTTAAAAGCAGTTAGGTAGCGTATACATGGTCACTCAGTGGCATTGTTACTTTATGGGAAATCATTATAGAATCGTGTTAATAGTTTTTAAACTTAATACATATAAAATGTATTTTTTCATTTTAGAGAAAATTTAGTATATTACTAAAAAAACAACTTGACAGTAGTTGTCAAAATTACTTCTATTTTTTTATCTCAGGTCTAGCGATGACGAAGATTCACGCCCGTTCCAAAATCTATCATTGACCACCTGAAGTGCCATCGCCTTCGCAGTATCTGGGCACGCTTTTTCCACAATTACTAATTAAATCACATTTTAGAAAGTTATAACTTGTACTACTTACTTATTTTGCAATTAAATTTTTTCTTAACCCACGAAAATATCATTTTAAATCCTGTGTATTTAATAACGTTCTGAGTAGAATAAATTTGACAAATTTAGGCGTTTGAAGATGATGAAGATATTAAAGATATTTTTAGGAATTTTGAAAAGAACCTCAACTATCTCCCTGCATCTACGCTACTGTACAAATAATATAATATAATATAATTCTCTCAATTTTATTTAGAATGTATACATAAATAAATTTGGTTGTGGCTCACGAAGCGTATTTCGTATACAGGGTGTCCCATATAAAACTTTCCACCTGAACATTTCTTTTAAATTCCAAAAATACGTCACTTTTTAATTTGTGGTGAACATCGACTTACATCATTACTTATTTGTAGTTGCCACCCCTTCGTAGATCGAGGTCCCAACTTTGAAAGCTCTTGATACTGACTTTAAATCCGTAAAAAAAAAATAAAAAAATTGTTATTCGTTTTCAAGAAAAAAACATTAAAATTAAATTTTTGGAATTTAATATTTTTACATTTAAAATTGTTTTATTTTAATTTATAGCATGTGTTAACCACTGAAAACATTAATTATTAAACTGCAAAAAGGTTTCTACTTCAGATGATAAAAACAATAATAAACGAAACGTAAAGAAGGTTGAAGTTCTGATAATAATTTTTTATGAATTCCATTGCATTCTATTCCATTTTACCTTTTTGTTCGATATTATTTTATCGGAAATGTGTTATTGGTTGAAACCATTTTCAACTGTATCAAATCTGGTTAAAGGGCCATATCGGCATCAAATCAAATGAAACGGTGGATCACTATGCAAAAATAGCTGCTACAACGGGAAGAACAACAACTGAAAGCATGGTACCAGCATGTGACTTAACTCCGATATTTTGAAGAAATCTCAAATTAAAGTGGCAAAATATCTATGAAGGCTCCCATTCCGGAGTCGTCTATAAACAAATACAACCAACCATAGAACAAAAGACATGGTTTCACAACCTAGTAAACAGACAATTCATAAAAACCATAACCAGACTAAGAACAAACCATGCTTTATATCCAAAATACCAACATAAATTTGGCCAAACTGCTAGTCCATACTGTTTATGTGGTGAAATAGGAGATTTACAACATATAATACTATAATGTCCACTACAAATAACGCATCGAGACTTACTTTTAGAAGAAATATATAAGTTAAAAGCAGAAGCTCCATTCAATCTGATCACATTACTGGCGTCAGACAATATGAGTATATTCAACAGTATATTTGGATTCATCAAAAGATCCAGTATTAGAATCTGAGTTGCAGTGGTCTAACCAAATAATAATAACATATTGTAAATAATCATAAGACCCATTGCATAAAAAATATGTAAAAGTAAATAATCTAAATTGTAGAATTGTTGGGAGGAAAAAAATAAATANAATTTGTTTGGAACGAGAAGGGAATTTATGGAATTTTTTTGTTAAAATAATTTCGACAAAAAATTCGACAAAAAATAAAAAAAAATCCTCCGAATATTAGTTTAACTTAAATTTGTTTGGAACGAGAAGGGAATTTATGGAATTTTTTTGTTAAAATAATTTCGACAAAAAATTTAACAAAAAATAAAAAAAAATCAAGAAACAAAAATAAAATAAAATGAAATTATCAACAACCATACAATAGAATATGACGACAATGCAATATGATATGGCAAGGAAATTTACCTACTAACAAATAAATTGTAACAAAATCAAATAGGTATATTATAAACCCAGACACTAACATAAACAAATTGTAACAAAAACGAAAGGATATAAAAATGTAAATCTTGAGTAGAATAGTTTTGAAAACACTTTGTACATATATGAAAACAATGAAGTGTAATATCCATATCCATGAAGAAAAGAGAAAGAGCATTATTGTCCCGAAATAGCTCTGGCTAATTGGTACTACCAGCCATCAATCCACATTCACACACACACACACACACACAACTGTATCAAATCTCATATTCGGCTTACAATCAAAGTGTAACTTTTACATTTATCAATTTTTCATTATGGTTTATTCGTTAGCTGAAAAAGTTGAAATAAATTTTCTTTATGAAAAACAATATGAATGTGCTAGAGAAACTGCTCAAATTTTCAATGAGTTGCATCCTGATCACCAAACAAGTCATACGTACGTGAGCCAGATTGTGAAGAAATTTCGAGAAACTAGGTCCGTAGGAAATCCTAAGAAAACCAATCCTCCTAACGAATTAATGAAAGTAGGAATTTTGGGCTAACTGACAATGAATCCACACCAATCCGTGCGATCGTTAGAGCGTACTACTAAGGGATCTCTAAGTCGGACGTTCATCGGATTTTGCAAAAACATAAATGGCATCCGTACAAAATACATCTTGTGCATTGTTTGAACGAGGATGATCCGCATTGAAGAATAGAATTTTGTGATATCATGTCTAACAGAATTACAGAAAATCAATATACTTTACAATATCTGCTTCAGTGATGAGTGTACGTGTTTTCTCAATGGTACAGTGAATAGACATAATATTCGTTATTGGTCGGGTGAAAACCCTCATTGTGTTAGGGAATCGCACATTCAGCATCCAGAAAAGCTGAACGTCTGGGCATGAATATTGGGTAATCACATACGTAGTTGATCCATTTTTTTTAGATGGCACTTTGACTGGAGCCAGCTATTTACGTTTGTTGGAAGATCGTATTGATCGTATCACAGAAATTCTGAAGAATGATGATCAACAAGACGGAGCTCCACCCCATTTTGAGAGACGAGTTCGGACTTACTTGGATCAGAATTTTCCAGGACGATGGATAGGTAGGCGTGGGGCTATAGAATGGCCAGCTCGGTCTCCTGATTTGAGTCTCAACGACGTTTTTCTCAGGGGACATCTCTAATCAGTGGTTTTTGCAAGTCGACCCGAAAATTTTGAAGATTTAAGACACCGTATTGTAAACCAATGTCGGAATTTAACACCAGAGAGTTTTTGCAAATGTAAGGAGATGTTTCGTAGACAGGCTCCATATTTGCCAAGAACAACTGGGTGCACAATATAAGCATATATTATAAACAATTTTAAATATAAAAATACAAAAATTTAATTTCAATGTTTTTTTTACGGATTCAAAGTCAGTATCAAAAGAGCTTTCAAACGATGTATCACACGCCCTGTAGTGCCATTTGAAATTTCAAAGTTGATACCTCGATCTACGAAGGGATGACAGCTGCAAAATAATGTAAAGTCGATGTCCACTCAAATTAAAAATCGACGTGTTTTTAAGTGTTTTCAAAACTTCATATTAAACGAAATGTTCAGGTGAAAAGTTTTATATGGGACACCCTGTATATGTCAAGTTGTAATAGCTGTAGCTGTTCTTTGACATATACAGGGCAAGTCAAAAGTAGATATAAAAAATTAACCCACACTTCTTCTCTTCAAAGAAAATAATTAGTGAATAAGCCTTTGTACCTTCCTTACAAAGATACAACGTACCTACTGATGTTTATAAAGAAAAATAGCATTTTATTAATATTTCCAGAATATTTGACAGATCGTTCTGAAATTTGGTGTAGTAAATGTCGCTATTAACTGCTACTCTTCTGTGAAGAACCAGCAAAATACTAAAAGTCTTTGCAAGTCTTGCAAGTAAAAGTGACTTGCAATCATCAGTATGGTAAAATTAAAAAATATATGGGTCTAATATTGAAAATAATATGATTGTGTGAAATTTTCGAAATCCGCATCATTATTTACTAAACAACCCACATGTTAAAAGAAATAGAAGATTCCAAAGGATTTTCTATCAATGTATCTATCTATCTGCACTGACACTTTAATAGAATTGCAAAAACTCAATAATCACATAAAAATGTAATTCGTGTATTTGTAAGGAACTATTTTGGAACAAAAATTTATTTAACCAATTATATTGTTTTGGCCGGAAGTTTCGGTTACATTTTTTTCGCCTAATTATGATTCACGCTGTATATTATGTAACTCAAATGTCTGATTAATATCAACATGTTTCAGATGTTGGGGAAACTGCCAAGGAGGGCATAGAAACAGGAATTCAACACGTGAAAGAATCAGTGCAAACAGCGGCAAATACAGCAGGGAAAGGAGTGGAAACGGCAGTGGACAAAATAGGGGAAACATTAAATTTCACTTCTTCCAAAGTTAAAGAATCTGTAGACACTTTAGACGAGAAGAAAGGTGAGCTTATTGAAAACGCCTCGGATGCAGCTGCCGAGGCAGTTTCGGAGGCCGAAACGGTTTTGGCATCTGAAGCAGACAACGCTAAAGAAGAGTTCTTTTCTTCCAAAGACACGGTTTTTGAGAACGTCCACACCGTAAAGGAAGGAGTTGGTAAGAAAGCCAGTGACGTCAAGGAGAGTGTTACAGAGACATTAGACGATATTGAAGATGACATTGTTGAGAATTTTGATATGTTAGGGGACAGTGTCACCGAAGTGGGGCACAAAGTACAGGAAGAGTTGAAAAGTACCCCGATACCATCGCCTGTGAAGGAGATTAAGAAGGAAATTAAGAAGGAGGAGTAAGTGGTCTGATGTGAGTGTTCATCAAATCGTGTTTTTTTGCTCTAGATGAACGTAGTTAGAATACTTCTAGAGTAGAATGCACGAATCATTCATTACAAAGTATTATAAGTCATTTTTTTTATAGTAGTAGTACACCAGAAATCTTTTACTGCTCACCGTAGTAGATTAGAGTATATGTATAAGAATGAATACCTACCTAGTACATTATCTAACTCATACCCTATTGTAACAAACTTTAAGTTTCATTCTTCTCGCCAAAACAGACAGAAAACGAGAGTAGGTAACGACTAGGGTTTCTGGTCGAGACTTCTCGAAGCGAGAATTCCCGGGAAATCTGGCCTTACTCGAGACGAGAAAAAAGTGTCGAGAAATCGAGAAATCGAGAAATTTAAAATTCACGCGCGTCTTAAGTTCTTGACTGGAGTTGGTTTCGTTCATGCGTTCAATTCGTTGCTCGACAAATAACTGAGCGGTTAAAATGGTTTCTCTACCAGCTCATGATTTATTTATTTTAAGTTTTTAAGGCCTTATTTTACTTTGATGATTCTTTTTTTTTAATGTACATACCTAGTTATAAGTCTGTGTAGAAATTTTATTGTAAGCAGATTCCTAATGTTGAAGTGATAAATTAATAGCAAGAACGCTTCTGTATCTTTAAATTAAAGCTTGTTTTTTCTTAAGATTTCTTTGGTTAAATTCCTTATTTACTATTTATTTAATTAAAAGATTACATGATTAATGATTATTAATAATTATTATTGAAAGAAAACTACGATTCAAAAACATTGAAATAATCATAAGTATATTGAGTGTTTAATAAAAATAACAAGTTAAAGGTTTTTAAGAAGAAACTCAAAGTTTAATTTAGTTTTGTTAGTAGAAGTAGAAACATAAGTAATTAATAAAAATACTGAATAAATAATAAATGTTAATGATGATTGTTAAGTATAATAGCATGTTTATATTTCGCATTGCAATACCAAAATTATAACTTTTTTAAGTTTTAGAAATTTCCCGAGAATTCCCGGGAATTCCTAGTCGAGAATTCTCGAGACACGAGAAAAAAAAAAGGCCGAGAAATCAGAAACCCTAGTAACGACTTTTAAGACAGTCTTCTTCTACAATTTTTCAACAACTGGACTTGAACATAGTTTCTGATCAGTTACTCGATAACATACAGGGTTAACTATCACTTAGTACATAAATTTTAACCACGCGGTCAGGAAGGACTAAAAGGTAATAAAAAAATTATTTCTGAATTTTAGCTCGATGTTTAAAAAATGGGGCAAAACCCCCTTTGTTCCTGGTAAATCGGCGGTTATGAACTGTCATCCGACATAATTTCACTCAACTGTTCAGCAATATTTAGCGGCGTTGACATGTTGCCATTGTAGACACGACAGAACTAAACATTTTTTATTAATACTTGACAGATGTTAATCCAGATCGTTGCAGAATTTTACAATTGCTCTTAGTTCCGTTGTTGCATACTATCAAAACAACATTTTTGCAGATCCGTTAGGACTACACAGTAACAATAAAACACCACCACGCACAATTAATTAAAATGTCCATTGAAGTGAATAGGAATAATAATCGAGAAATCGGAATGCACCAATCACCCGCGTCTTTAATTTGATGTCCGATATCCGTAGCGGCGTTGAATTTGCATTCGACTCTCCAAAAATCCTTTAGATTTGTTCACATCGCATGTTCTTCACGTTCATTTTAATTAATCTTGAATTTATTTACTGGGACACTGGAAAACGTATGTGTAATTGCATACATTACAATGCCTTGATAACTGTAATGTACGTAAACATAACCTGAAAATCGCGAGACACAAGTTGATCTAGTGGCCTGGATACGTACTGCTGAATTATTACAGAAAACTGTAAATACCCCGGGGACTTACAGCTTAAAATAGGTAGGTACTAATTATTTTATGTGAACATCGATGATTTTTGTTTTTATTTTTATTACTAATATCACTATTTAATTCCCGAACAACAGAATAAGTTTAAAAACGAGATGTATGAAGTACACCTTACGCTACTTGCCTAGAGATGGGGCTGTTTCAAATGTTCAATAGGTGACTTTACGACATAACAAATAGCTGTTGAGTTCAAATAATTTGTCGCTTTGTCGGTGTTTGTGTTTTTGTTCACGTGCTTACGTTTAGTAAGTAATTATTTGTCTTTAATATTATTTATTAGTGTAAAACTCTACAAGGATGTTGAAAACGAATGTTGTAAATAAAAGTTTTTCTTCTTCGCGGATAATCGATACACGTGGCAACGCGGCGCTGTTTCACTACCGTTGCCGTATGCGAAATTCGCATCTCACGTCTGACGGACGGTCATAGCCGTCGTGAAATAGGAGATTCACTGAGGTTTAGAAAA
The DNA here is from genome assembly GCF_000390285.2 of Anoplophora glabripennis. Lineage (NCBI taxonomy): Eukaryota > Metazoa > Arthropoda > Insecta > Coleoptera > Cerambycidae > Anoplophora > Anoplophora glabripennis. The sequence goes on along the minus strand of NW_019418820.1, from coordinate 18,220 downwards.
CAAATATTTTCAGCTCTAAAAACAATTTTGGAAATTTTTTGAAGGTCGATTCTGTTAAATCTTATTTTTCTCTATCCTCACTTAAAATTTATGTACTAAGTGATAGTTAACCCTGTATATACAGTTTGACCAAACTCATCTTGTTTGTGAGAAGCTCAGATCAAAACAAAAATCGGTTGTACGATTGACAAAGACAGAAGATCTTAAAAAAAGTATTTAGTTTTTGCCAAGTTACAAAGGCTCATAACTTCTAAAGGGGTTGAAATTAAAATTTGAAAAAATTCATGAAATCTGCTCTGAATATGTACTAAATAATACCTAAATATCAGGAAAGTTAAAAATGGTCCGGTCACGACCTCAGTGATTTGGTATGGAATACCCCATAATATTTTAAGGAAAAAGAAGTATTTTTGAAAAGTTTCATTACCTAAAGATTCTTTTTTTTTTAAATCGCTGCGTGTTCGATATACTATCTTAATAATTCTGACCTTACGAATACCTTGCACTACATTAACATAAGAGGAAATGGCAAAATATTCAAACGAAACCTATAGTTGATGTACTCCTTTGATAGTGACTTTTAGACATTTGTTCCGTGCCAAGAAATAATGGAATGTTCATAATGGGTATAGTTAAGCACTGAGTTTTAATGACTTATCAGATGACATTGATTTATCACAAAATTATTCTTTCTTTGCGATATCTTCAACTCCCCATAAAAAATTGGTCTTTTCTGGTCGTTAAACGGCTGATTTATCCAAATCAATTCTCGGCTAGCCTACCGTATAGAATTTCGTGGATTTTGTTCGAAATACTGTTAACAGTCTAGCTGTATTAACATTGATTCTTACCCTTCGGTCAATTGTTTGATTTTTCCGAACAGAAAATGCATCTTTATTTCGTCGCAAGGTCGTCTCCAATCTTCTAAAGGTTCTATGGTAAGGATTGAGGCGCTCTGGGTACCTATATAACTATACAGCTCTTCTTGATTTTTTTTGTGACTCGCCGTAAATTAGCAATATAGGTGCTCAACTTTTTTTGCATCAGAAAACATTTTGTAAGCAAAAATGTATACGTTTGACGTTCGTATTGAGTAAAGACAAGTATTTTGTGACATTTATGCATTTTAAACAACGAACATTCAATTGTTTTCCAACGACTACTTGATTCTTCCACATCTAATGTGATGTTTAGGTAGGATTTCTTTCGCGACTCTTTAGGACGATATTGCTTATAACTTTTAATGGGGAAGTAATACTGAAAAATTTCTCTAATAAAAGTTTATCACAAAAAGAGAGCCTTTTAACAGGAAAAAATTGGGTATGTTTCTGGAAAAAATATAATTGATGACGTCGTTAGTCGATTCTGTCAAAACCAAAAGATAATACTTTCGATTGAAAATCGAGCTTACCTCATCCCATTTAACACCACTTGTCCGAAGGTAAAAGCTTTTCTTTAATTGGAACATTGGATGGAACATATTCTAACATATGTTGAGATCAGGGACTTAAAATGTAGTATGTTGTAGTTCATGACATCCTGATCAAAATTTCTCATGGGCCCAGCCTCTGAAAATGGACAATTTTAAAGATATAAAGGATCAAAGATCAGGAATATCGGTATCGGCCATTTTGAGACGTTGAGCCCATGAGGAATTTTAATCAGGATATCATGAACTACAACATACTATATTTTCAGTCCATTCATAACAGCAGATACCGATATTTCTGACTTTTGACACATTATGTCTCTAAAACTAGCCATTTTCAAACGTTGGGTCCAGGAGGACTTTTGATCAGGATGTTATGAAGTACAAAATGCTACATTTTCAGTCCATTTGACTGTACCCCCTTTTCCATTTGTTTTGTGCGGTGCTTTTTTTTATTATTTATGACATTTAATGTTATACTAGGCTTTCCTTCTTCTATTTTCACTAATGCTATTCCTTCTTTCTCTGAATTATATTGGTTAGTGTGGTGCATGCTTAATAAATTTAAAAAATCTTTATTTTGTAGACTTCCGCCTACATTCTGGGAAGCAGCCGCTGATGCAATTTTACTTCGAGGAACTATTAAGACCATGGAAATGGAACGGAATTTTTTTACACAACCCGATAAATACGAAGGAGATCCCGAACCTTTACACCACAACGAAACTATGATCAACAAATTTTTGACGAAAGATAACGAGAATCATCAGCCATGAACATATAAATAAATAAACAATAGTCCAATACAGTAAATTCGTTTAATATTAATGTTGTTGCTTATCTTAACTCTAATCTCAAATTAACTAAAGAATAAGATGATATTTATTGAATTTTATTAGTGATATATACATATATAACTTATATAAATATTTATATTTTTATATTTAATGAATAGTAATAGTATACAAATTTGATTGTTGTTTGACTCGGATTATGTATGTTTTTTAATAAATTAATTGTGCATTAAAGCTGGGTTTCAGTGGGTGTTTGCAAACTAGGCAGAAATACTTTTGGCATATACAGGGCGTAACTTTAAGTGGGGAGTATTTACACTGAGGCTACCTTTGACCTTTAGAAACACGTTTCAATAGTTTATTTTTTCAAATTCGGTCGCGAGAACTTAATTTTTTAAAAACCTTTTTTTAATAATTTTCCTACCCCACAGCTGGACAAGCTAGTGTGATTTCAAATAATGACACATGTTAGACACAGCGCATGCACAATAAATTGAGAAATGGGCTATGCATTGTTGTCAAATCTCATAATTGAAAAGCAAATTTCACGTCACTGCTCTTTGGGATAATCCATCTGATACTGCCTTCTTACAGCAGAATTGTTTTCACAAAAAGTGAAATTACTTTCAGTATTTGAATTATCTGAAACTAAACACAGTAATAATTTTGTCAAACTGAAAACCTCACATTATACTTTTCAGTTTTCTCCTATACTCCGCAGTCGAAATTATAGAGAGTGACTAAGACATAATATAAAAACACTATTACCATAATGCGTATAAAATATAAAATGATTTTTATACGGTTCAATATTATTTATCTTTGTGCCGTTCGCTACGCACATCGATAGAATCTATGATCGTCTAGAGACCGAGTTACATTGAACGTCGATCTATATTCTATATCTGTCTTTTGCATTTGGTAGGGAATAGGGAAATGCTTTTTTAGTGGGTGTAAACGGACTTGATTTAACCCGTCCTGAGAAACGTCATAGCATAAGCGTCCATGGCTATAATAAATTTATAAATTAAAAAAACACAATTGGGACGTTTTAAAATGCTGTAATAATTAAAATGGATCAAAGTGCCTGTTACAGCAAACCGTAAAAAATATAATATAATGTTTTATTATCTTTTTTCATTATTTTCTATATCTTGTTGCCTTTTACGCAGATACGCCAATGGATTTTCGTTCCCGGCACGCTTCATCCCCCTTACTAGTCCAAAAGCTAGCGATGAATCACTCTCTATAATTTCGACCGGGGAGTATAGTCTATTTCAAAGAGGGACAAAGTCAATTCGATATTATTTATTTATTTATTGAAAATAATAATAAACTTGGGTCTGAGTTGGTAAAATTAATATTCTCCTAAAGTTTTAACTGAATAGTTTTAGCGTTTCCCGCGACTGCGATTACTTCAATTTCAATGTTTGCTCCTAATGGTAGTTTTCCCACCTGGTAACAGGAACGTGCGGGAAAATCCTTCTTAAAAACTGAAAATAAAAAATGTATATTTTTGAAAATTATGTACGAAAGTATATAAATGTATATACAATATATGCTACATTTTGTAATAGATACAATGAATTTAAAATTAATTCAGATTTAAAAAGGCGCTTTTCTAATTTTAGTTTTACACATAACTAAAATCTATGTGCTTCTTCATGCTTGCAAGAGCCGGATAGCCGTCATCAAAGCATTATTAAAGAACGAATAATTTAACATTAGTTCGATGAGCAGTAACCAATTCGGTTCTGGCAAGTGCGAATAGTCCCTTAATCAACTTCAAGGACTTACATCTGATGCTCTTTTGTTTGGTAACGTCACACTTGTGGTACTTTTTTTAACTGATACCTATATTTATTTATTTATTTAATTTAATTCACCCAACGGGAGAAACCCAATTACAGGATGAATATTACAGCTACAATAAATACACATTAACACAAGAAACATAAACATTTAAAAAGTATAAATAAAAATTACAAACCTTAATCAGAAACAATGGTCAGTCAATCAATAAAAAAATAGCATAACGGTAAAGTCACATGGGAATTAATATATCTAAAATCATTACCAACAACAGAAACAACAACATAAGTAGGTAATACAAAAAACTAACAAGAAATTAAAAATCCGATAACTCAATTGTGAGAATAGAAAATTCTTTTAATATGTGCTAAGGAAGTATTGAAAATGTCCAGGCTATTCTCCATATTATGATAATTAAAAAGCATTTGATGTAAAGGAGACCACCGCAACATGTTAGTGCGCGAAGAAGGAAGATTAAACAAACTATTTGATCTGGCATTTATTCTAGGAACACGGTAATTTATTTGTGTTGTAAGCTCAATGCAATCAATATCGTGGTTGACAATTTTGTACAAGAACATTATCGAGTACATAACCCTCCTCTTAATTAAACTATGCATTTCAAACCTATCCAATAACAACTCCTGAGGGTATCCCAGAGCTGGATAGACTCCATCTAAGATAAAACTGGCCGATTTAAGAAACCTCCTCTGCACTTTTTCTAATGATGTTATGTAACTATTATAATAGGGAGACCAAACCACAGAGGCATACTCCAACTTGGGTCTAACAAAGCACGTATATAAGGTACGTAATGTAGACATATTCTTAAAGTCCTTACTATTTCGGAGAATAAAACCCAAATTTTTGTAAGCACCTGTGACAGATTCAGCAATATGTGCAGAGAAGGTTAATTTTGGGTCAAAGATGACCCCTAAGTCCTTAATATGCTCAGGTCTAACCAGTACCTGATCACGTAGGCTGTAATTAAATAGAGTAGAATTAGTTTTACGGGAGAAAGACATTACATTGCACTTCGAAGCGTTTAAGGGGAGCCGATTATTATCACACCAAATGGTAAGCAAATTCAAGCTGTGCTGAAGCCTATTACAATCAGATACAGAGTTGACATTAGTATAAATTTTCAAATCGTCAGCATACATTAAAAAATTTACCTTAAAGTTTCGCGCTATATCATTGATAAAAATAATTAAATATAGTTGTCCTAGTACTGACCCTTGAGAAACGCCTGATGTTTGACTAAATATGTCTGATTTGTAACCACGATATTGCATAAACTGAATACGATGTGATAAATAAGATTTAAACATAAGTAAAAGAGAATTATTGATACCAAAATTGTGTAATTTACGAAGTAATATACCATGATCTAATTTGTCGAAGGCTTTAGTGAAATCAGTATATATAACGTCCACCTGACCTCTCATATCCAAAGTCTCGGCAATAAATTGAGTAGCACACACAAGATTGGACACTGTTGATCTACCAGGCATGAAACCATGCTGCTCAGGAACAATTAGGTTTTTAGCATAAAAAGAAATGTGTTCGCGAATAATTATTTCAAATAATTTAGAAAAGTTGCATAAAATAGCAATAGGTCTGTAGTTTTCAACATCCTCCTTGTTACCCTTTTTATAAACCGGACACACACGAGACTGTTTCCATAAATCAGGGAAGGTGTTAGATTTAAGGATTTGATTAAAGATCGTGCATAACGGTTTGGAAAATAAGCAAGCACAGTCCTTGATAATAAGGGCCGGCAAGTTGTCTGGACCCATTGTCATATTTGCTTTCAGTTTCTTTATAGATTTTAAAATTTTATCTTCAGTAATTTCAGGAATATGTGGGATGTCATTATCGTTAACATAGTATTGTGAATTTAAATCAAAATTGGTGGAATCAATAAAGGAGTTAGAAAAGTAACTAGCAAAGGCGTTGACTATATCTTGGGGATTTTCGCAATTAGACCCATTATATGACATTGAGGACGATATACCAGTAGAACCCTTTTTTGAGTTTACAAAGTTCCAGTTCCTATATGGCGTCGCGCGCGTTGTTGTTAGTTTTATTTCATTATTTTGAAAAGTATTATAATATTAATTATATTGAAAAACATGCCTTTAAATAATTTTACATATAATTGATGTGTGTAATAAGTGTTTGTTCTAAAACTTCGCGTAATTTCGATGGATTAAATCAGGTTGTAAATTTGAGGTTAGGTTTTGTTTGTGTAGTGCCGGTGTTTAAATAAACGCGCGTGTGTAGGTTAAAAGCAGTACCTAGTACGTGTTGTGTGCCTTTGTGACCAGGAAACAGTGAAAATGAAGATTTATGCAAATTGTGAAAAAATAATAAGGTTTGTCAATTTACATTTCGCCGAAGAGCATATTGTTCGCAGTACCACACAGGTAAAGTTTTAATTTTTTTTAATTAGATTGTCCTTGTAACACCCACCCAATTTCCAAGTTGTCTAAATTATCAAAACAATAGACAGCCGTAAACGCAGATGAAAAATTTTTGAAAATTGAAGAGCTCAAGTTCTAAAGCAAAGTACAGACGAGCATCTATCAAAAAAAATAATTAACGAAGTGTGGAGGTCTTGTTATTCTGGGTGGTAAAATGCTTTAACGAATTTGGACAAACCATTCTCAAGTAAAACATTAGTACCTACTTTAGTATATCTTCAGTAAGTACTTTTTAGAGAATACTGCCAAACTTTCAATAATGAATGTTATTGTTAAGAACGAAGTATAAATAAAAATAAGTGTAATATAAAATTTTGCACGAACTCATTCTTGTTTCCTTTCCATAATCATATATATCTCATCGTTGAGAAATTTAAACAAAATGAAATAAAATCTATGGTCCGTCACATCCGCTGACATTAGTTGCTTTCCATCAGCGTCTTAGTTAAGAATCTATACCAAAGATTAGCAACTTACTTGATGAAATTCAAAATAAAGTTTCTGATCATATATCTTTAGATACATCGAGAGATACATATTTATATCCAGATTCTTTTAGTAAAGTAAATTAACTTCTGTCAAAAGGAAAGCAGCTATATTCAAGGAGTATTTTTTGATTACACTAGGTTGCACCCAGTGACGAAAAGTGTAGTACCTACTTATGGTTTTGTACCAAAAATTTATATAATCAACAATATTTTGGCAAAATCATAGAACATTTAAAAAACGTACCTATTAGTAAAACATGTTACTTTTGTTTTTTTTTGTTTATTTTGAAAAGATCAATCGGCCTTGAAAGTTTGACGGGTAAAATTAAAATAGAAGAGCAGGTGATTGAAATGTGGAATAATAGGCAATCAGCGGTAGAAGATTTTGTGTTTTGGTAAAATGTGGCATCAATTTAGATGATACCATGGCTTAAACGTCTTCTGTTTTTGGGATACAAGTCATCAAAGATGATTTTAAAAATTTGAACTTTGGGGATGTTTGTTTAAATTTAGTTTTACATAAAAATTATACTTTTTCTAAAACTGCAAGATAACATTTTTTAAGGAGAAACACAGTTGACTAAGAAATTAAGTATATTAGTATTAGTTAAAATGGAATAAAATATTTTGGAAGACCAGGAAACAAAATTGTAGAAAAGAACATTCATCACGTGATGTTTAGTAAGGGATAAAAGTCAATGGTGTGTGCATAAAAAAAACGTGTAGTGCTTTTTCACTTAATACTATTCAACAATGAAAGTTATTAACGACTGTACTAGCAGACAGTCAAAAGTTAACACTAACTCATTTAGCAGCCACATAGTAGAATGCATTATTAAGTACGTTTTGTTGAAAAAAAATATGACTAAAAATTTATTTTAAAGAATTACCATTGACGTCCTGTATCTCAAAAAAAACACATTACGATAGACCGATAGTGCACAGGGAAATATTTTCTTATTTTTTGTTGATGTTTCTTCAGTCTCTGAATTTCTGCTAGTGATACTCCTTTTCAAAACACCTTGTATAAGCTTCGCTATCATACTTCTGCTTTTCTAATTTTTATTATACACCATTTAATACTGTAAACTCAATATACTCACTAAATTATTTTTTTGGTGGTTTTCATAATAAAGGTTGAGTTTAAGCTTACTTCAAATCGAAGCTTATTTTTTAATGGACACTGACAGTATAAAAATGCCTATACAGAGTGTCTCACAACGATGACGATGAATATTGGAAAAAAAATTCAAAATTTGTATAAGGTGGTTCATCGATATGTTCTTCTCTGAACATATCAGCAATTTCCAGTTCATTGTGGTTACACCAAAATCCTGAAGTCGTTGTGAATCACTCTATATTTATATTCTTTTGAATACGATTCCGACGACTAGGTACATCTGAAAAAAATAAAAATTTATTTACATTCTTTGTAAATATCATTCACGGTTCCATAATCCTTTATGTCATTCAACATTACAGTGTTTTTGATGACATTTTCGTAACTAGAGCCCGCAGCTTCCAAGATGTATCCAATATTTTTCAGCGCCTGTCTAGTTTCAGCTCTAATACCACCTTCTACAAGTTTCATTGTATCTTTATCCATACCCAAAACTCCAGATAAGAAAACAAAATTGTCTACGACAATTGCTTGACTACAAACAAAAAATAATATTTTATTTAATCACATTAAAAAAATTAAATTAGCAAATTAAAATATAATATCTTAAAAATGCATAGGACTCAATTGGGTATATTGTATCTTGAGTATATTTGAATGAAGATAAGAACAGACATCGATAAATTTTTTTAGAATACGAGCTTGTTAATATTTTTATTCAGTTATCGTTTAATGTAGTTTTGGGACAATCATTATTACAAACGTTGGTATTTACATTTTTTGCATTTTATGCTCAGGAACCGTCATAAATTAGCATAAAATTAAATTATAAAATCTTAATGAGACTTTACCCTATAGGACAAAATTGCAAAAAGTTTTGAAAAAGCTCCATATTTTTTCCAAGAGTATTTTACCTTATTTTAATAGTGGTTAGAATTTCAATTCATTTTATTTCAAAACTATTCGTACAACCTTTCATCTACGCATGATTGCTAACCTCCCTGCTCATTGTTAAGATTGACATTGACATTCTGTATCTTTTTAAGATGTCTGTGGGTGACACACGGATATGCGCATGTGACATGGCCTATTTTATTTAATTTTGCTGTTACGTACTCAGACTAATATTATTTATTACTCCAAGGTTACGTACATAGATTGTTTATCTTTTTAACAGCTTTGGAAAGATTCCGTAATTTAATGAGTCCTTATTTGGAGTTGGCGGAGTGCTTTAGTTTAGTTGAAGTAATTATTAGAGAGCGGACAATGTGTGTCTTTACCCCGAAGAATAGGTCAAATTTTGGTAGAGATGTGTACGCGTTAAAAAATGTATTGTGTATAAACTATGCAAAATATAATTATTATGTATAGCAAATATATCGTATTATCCTCGCGAAGATTTGTACCCTTTATTTAAAATCCATAAATCATGTGAACAGGTTAAATAACGAGAAAATAATTAAGTTAATTTAGTTCTAAAGAAATGAAATGACACTCGCGCCCATCTCTAGTC